>NW_007726661.1:255256-508116 GCF_000696425.1 Galeopterus variegatus
ACGGGGGCGACACTGAGGGTTGCGATCCGTTGCCGGACATGGAAAAAGACAAAAAAAAAAGTCATTTCCTTCTAGAAACAGGACTTGTATGGATGGATACATGGATGGATTTGTGGTGTGAATGGTTTTCAGAAGGATGTGAACGAGACTGACAGCCCTGGTTACATTTGGGGAGCTGAGTTCCTTGGAGAAAGGATAGGAGGGAGAGAAGGTTTGTGCTCTGTCCTTGTGGACTTTGGGATATTAAAACACCAGAACAAGTATCTAATTTAAAAATATCTTCATCCTGCAAAAGGCCAAATATATACTCCCATCTCAGAGAGGGAGATGGGCGTGGATGGGAAAAGTCTTGCTGGCTACTCCTGGAAGCTGGGCAGGGCTCGTGCATGTGCGTGTGTGTGCAAGTGTGTGTGTGCATGTGTGTATTGGGGAAGATCTGACGTGTAATTGCTTTCAGCAGAACATGGCCCCACCGTGTAATTAAACTGAGGGGCTGTTGGCCCCCAGAGTTTAAGTGATCTCTTATGCATTTGGTAAAAGTGCCCCTCTCCTTGGGTAAAAGCGCTGCTTCTATTTTCACTGTACAGAATTGTTCCCAGACTAGGATGGGTGGCCCCGGTTCCTGCCCACCCTGGGAAGGCTGGGCTTCTAAGCAGTGCTAGGGAGGGAGGCTGAGGAAGAGGAGCAACTCCAGGGGACCCCCGCCACCATCTCAGCCAGAGTGACAGCATACAGGTTCCATGTTTATCTGTACTGGTGTGGCCATCGGGTTCCTTGTCATCCGAGGACACATGTGCTCGTCAGAGCCAATATTTAATTACTGGAGATATGAGTGTCTATGCTCTTTGATCCAGCTCTGCTTCATTAAAACTAATAAAAATAATCCGAATGTCCAAATGCCACCGTCAATCAATAGGGACAGAGACCTTCGATCAGGAATGCTGGCCAGGAGGACTTCCCGAGTGTGCTGGGGCTTTCTCCGTTCTGCCCGTGAAAAGCACAGATAGACCAAGGGGGCCTCCTCCAGGAGGACTGAAACAGGACTTGGTCGTGGACGGCATGAAATAGGATTCTGTCCCTTTACAGAGTTAAAAAAAGGGAAAAGCTTAACACACATTTCAGAACTTTTTCAAAGTGTTTTTAAAACTTACTCTCTATTTCCCTTTTCTGTTCCATTATGGCCTCTGGCTCTGTGACCTCAGGCAAGTTCATAACTTCTCTGAGCCACTTTATTTTTTGAATGCATGAAATGGAGATGATGATAATACTGCCTGCCTCCTCGGAGAGGATTCCTATAAATGGAATGAGATAAGCTGAGGATGGCATCCAGGGCATAATGAGCACACAGCAAATGCTGTCACTGTCATTACTGATAATTTCATTTTTATTCTCACCACTCTAGGAACGGTGATACCAATAATGACACAGCGTCTTAGTGAGGACTGGGGGCTTTAGTGCAGAAGACAGGATTTCTAGATTTAGAACCTGGATATGGCCCAGATCCCTTGCTGTGGGTATCTTGGCTGTCTTTTGGGCAGCCAGAGAGATCGCTCAATGAGGAAAGAACTCTAGGATCAGAATGTGGATCTTGGCTTCTGGGCCCAGCTCTGCCACTACCTGACTGTGTTGCCATCAGCAAGACTCACAACCTCTCTGGGCCACACACTTTGTCCATTGGCAGGGCTCCTCTCAGCATGGTATTGATAGAACATTTCCAAGCAGGTTTATGTTCTAGGCCAGGCCAGACAGCTAAAAACCCATTTGGAGGAAGACAGGAGGCTGTGCTGTTTAGTGGTTAGAGTGGGCATTGGCATCCGAATGTCCCAGCCTGAATGCCTGTCACTGACTAGTGGTGTGGCTTTGGAAGAGTTACTTTCTCTCTCCAGTCCCCAATTTCCTCCTCTGCAAAGTGGGACAAGGATAAGAGTACCAACCACGTGGCATTGTCATGTGGATAAAACATGAGTGATACACAGGGCTAAGGCGAGCCCTGGCTGCTGGGTGCTTGACACACATGGGCTGCTGTCATAGAGAATGGTGAATGACCCTGTCGGGCCACAGAAGAGAGTGTAAAGGGCACGTGTGTTGGGAGCAAGGCTTGCTCAAGCCCAGAAGCAAAGGCAGGAAGGAGGCATTGTCCAATTCAGAGGCGCAGCATTCGGGCGGCCATGGGGCTAGCCCACTCCAGCGGGCCAGGGAGCGGGTGTTGATTCCAGCCCAGACTCCAGCTCTGACTCACTGGCTGTGTCCAGATGACATCAAACGACGTGGCAGAGATGGAGACGTTCGGTCAAGCAAAGTGCCCACTGGGCTTCTCCACCAGCTGCTCCTGGGTCCTCCTCCCACCAGGGCCAGCAGGTGGAGGTCGATTTTGTTTGGGCCATTTGCTTAGCATGATGACCATGATGTACAGCCTCCCTGGCCCTGTCTTCGGACCTGTCATCTGCCTGTTCTTGGGTCTTATGAACCATAGAAATTCCACAGCCCTCAACTCTCTATTCATCCCTTTTCTTTAGTGCCTGCTTGGAACTGTCTTCTGCATCTCAGCAAGGAAGCAACAAACACAGCCATCTACACAAGGCTGAGAGGCAGGAGGCCTGGGTTCCAATCCTGGCTCTGGTGCTTAGCAGCCGGGCTTCTCTGGGCTTCAGCTTCCTTCCTATACAATAACAGATCTTTGGCTAAGGTTTCAAACTGGGTTCCAAGAAGCCCTGCGGGTTTTTCTAGAAGTCTCTTAGTAGAATCTTTCGTTTTCTTTTTTGTTGTTGTTGGGAAGATTCCTAAAAATTTTATGCATAGATATTATTATTACCAGTGAATAAAGGCAATCTTATTTCTTCCTTTCTAATCTTTTGCTTTATATTTCTTTTGCTTACTTTATTTCACAGCTTCGGTCAAATGTTGTACTGTGGTGGTGAGAGCAGACATCCCTGCCTCATTCTCAGTCTTGCAGGGAAAGTGCTGAATCACTAAATATAATGCAGGCTGTAGGTTTCTTTAGGTTGATCCCTGTTATTATCCTCATGACGTTCCATTTTATTCCTCGTGTTGTACTGTGGTGGTGAGAGCAGACATCCCTGCCTCATTCTCAGTCTTGCAGGGAAAGTGCTGAATCACTAAATATAATGCAGGCTGTAGGTTTCTTTAGGTTGATCCCTGTTATTATCCTCATGACGTTCCATTTTATTCCTCGTTGTTGAGAGTTTTTATCTTGAATGTGTGTAGAATTTCGACAAATGCAAAGAAAGCATCTATTGAGTTTATGGGAGAACTTTTTTACTCTGTTAGTGTAGTTAACTACATTGGTGATTTTTGAACGTTGAACTAACCTTGCACACCTGGAATAAACTCTGCTGGGTCATGCTGTACTGCTATTTTATATCTTATTGGATCTGATTTACTAATATTTTGTTGAGGATTTTTACATCAATGTTGCAATACTGTACTGTGATTTTATTTCTTATAGTATTTTTTAAAATTAGGTAATTGACCTCAAAAATCATGTTAGAAAGAGTTTTTGTGATATTATTTCTTTCTTAAACATTTGATAGAATTCACTTGTGAAGCATGGCCTGCAATTTTCTTGAGGAATGATTTTTAATCACAAATTCACTTCTTTTAATAGATATAGGGCTATTTGGATATTTTGCCTCTTCTTTTGTTACTTTAGTGAGTTGTGTTTTTCAAGGAATTTCTCCATTTTATCTTATTTGTTGAATTAATTGACATATATTTACTCAATATTTGTGTATCCTTTTTAACACCCGTAGGATCTGTAGTGACATCTCTTTCATTCCTGATACCAGTAATTTGTGTTTTCTCTACTTCTTTCTTGATCACTTGAGTTAGAAGTTTATCATTTGTATTCATCCTTTCAAAGAAACAATTTTGGGCTTTTTTTTTTTTTTTTGGTTGGTTGTTTTCTATTTTCTTGGTTCTGCTTTATCTTTATTTTTCCTTCTTTTACTTGCTTTGTGTTTAACTTATTTTTTTTCTAGCTTCTGAGCATAGATGTAGATGTTTAGACCATTAACTTCAAACTCTTCTTTTTTACTAACATAAGCTTTAACAAAAGCATTTTTTTCATCATAAAATTTTGCTTCTGTTCTAAATTTTAAAGCTGTTATTAGGTGTATACACATTTACCTGTTCACATAGGTTATATATATATATATATATATATATATATATATACACACACACACATATTTATTAATTATAATATACATACAATGTATATAATAGATGTGATACATACATATATACAGTATATGTGTACACACTGTACACACACACACAGATATGGCTCACTCCCATCTGTGTCCCATCTGTCCAGTTTTTAGCATCTCCTTTTCCCTGTCCCCTTCTTAGATAACCACTTTTATTCTTTTATTCTTCCAGAGTTTCTTCATGCACATACGAGAAAAATGCAAGTTTGTATTATTGTTCCCCTACACAAAAGTTAGCACAGTTTGGCTTGCCCCTTAACCATATATCCTGACGCTCTTTTCTTGTCCGTACATAAAGAGTGTTCTTGTTCTTGGTGCAGCTGCATAGTATTCCCTCCTGGCTTATTTAACCAAGCCCTGCTGACAGCCCTTCAGCTGGTCACACACATCGGCTGTTACACACAATGCTGTCTCTCCCTGTCCCGGCTTCTGGATTTCTCTTCCCCTGCCCTTTGCCCACTGACCTGTACACCAGCCCAGGAACTAGCCAGGTAAAGAAAGCATCCTTTCTCTTTTAGAAGGTGGGACAGGAGGGTGACGGGAAACACCCATTTAGTACTGTCCTCCTGTCACTTGCAGATTCCTGGACCTGGACTTCGCCCTCAGGGAGGCTCAGTATTCAGTACACTCACATGCAGCTGCACCCAGCCACCAGCGAAGAGTGTTTGTGTGAGAAGTCCTATGCAAATTCCCTGAGAAGAGCGATGGCATTTTTACAGCCACTGCTTCTACAGAAGGCACTAGAGTCTAGTGGTCAAAAGCCTGGGCTCCTAAGCCCAAAGCCTCACTCTGCCACTAACTCACTGTGTGCTCCTGGACAATTACTCCATTCCAGACAATGGGACAGTAATATCTAACACTTTGAGAAGGCTGCTTATCATGTACCCAGTGCTACTCTTAAGAGCACTAGATATTTAATCTCATTTACTTAACAACATCATGAGGTCAGTCACATTATTTTCCCCATTGTAGAAGTCTTTCTGAGGCACAGAGAGGTTAAGTAACTTGCCCAAGGTCACACAGCTCACAGAGCTGGGATTCAGTCCTAGCAATCTGGCTCCAGGTTATCATGAGGGTTAAATGCATTAATGAACAGAAAACATTTAGACAAGGACCTAGTACATAGCACGTGCCCATTAAATATCAGCTCTTGTCATCATTACTTGCTGCAGGAATTGGACTATGGCTAGTCCTGAGTGGGTGGAGAGGAGGAGAGAACTGGTAAACACCATGCACTCTTGTAAAAGTTAAAGATTCAAATTCACTTTGTACAATTTTTAAAGCTCTAGGTCCACGGGAGAGAAGGGGGGAACGCAGCTACTGCTGAGATCAGGTGGAAAACACTGGGTGGAATGGGTGAGTCTGGGTCATCCTGTTATGAAAAGCCAAAAACACCATGCACTCTTGTAAAAGTTAAAGATTCAAATTCACTTTGTACAATTTTTAAAGCTCTAGGTCCATGGGAGAGAAGGGGGGAACGCAGCTACTGCTGGGATCAGGTGGAAAACACTGGGTGGAATGGGTGAGTCTGGGTCATCCTGTTATGAAAAGCCAAACCAGAGGAGGCTCGCTTCCCATCCCCACTTCTCCAGGATTGTGCTAGCACAGGACTCTGTCAATATGAAATGTGCAAATGATTTGGAGTCCCCTTGCTTTTCTTTGTAGCAAACAGAGAAGCAAAGAAGTTAGCAAGCTTGTTTTGGCAGAAGAAAAAACACAAAATGTCCAACCACGGAATTCTCAAAATTATTGCTAAGCACTAATTTCACTAACATGTTAGACAGCCCTCGGATCTAGGCAATTGTGTTCCCGGGCTGGAAACAGTTCCTGAAAGCCATGTGATCCCCAATCCACCCTGGGCATGTGGAGATAATGAGAAAATCAGCTCTGGCCTCCCCGTGCCTTCCAGCCATGCTGAGCGGGGGCGTCCCCAGTGCGTGAGCCCAGGGCCCACCCAAAGGATGCCAGCTGGTCTGCAAAAGCCACAGCCCTGCCCTCCTGAACTCTTTTAAGACCTGGAGGTTTATGTGCCCTCAAAATAATCGGTCAGACCAAAACCTGCTGCCCAGGTCAAAGTCACAGCACAAGAAAGCAACTTCAGGACAAAGACGAGGTTCCTAGTTGGCACTGTCCCCTGCTCATTCAAGGTCAGCATCTCAATCACAATGGGCTAAATAATGAGGCAAACAGGATAACATCACTGTTAAGAAGGTAATGAGTCACAAATGCTATTTCGATGGTTTTCTTTGAAAGAAATACACAGAACCAAACCAATTTTAATTAAAGATCTTGTCTTTGTAATCAGGCGGCCACAAACGAAGGCACAGCAGCTTTCATGTGGCATAATATACACAGAGCTGAGCTAGTTTTCCCATAAAAGGGCAGGTTTTGTTTTCTTTCAAATAAGAAAATAGTTTGTTCCTAACAATATGGGGGAATGCAACAAAAAGCTATCTTTTGCAAAGTATAAAATTGCGAATCCTCCCATGGAAGCCATTTGTGGATGTTAAACCAATTCGAATGTTTGCCAAATTCACATGCCAGCTGGGATTATCCTACCCTTTGAGATTAGACATGTGATCCTGATTTTTAAGTGAAAAATGCAGCCAAAAACCAAATAAACATACCTACAAGTACATCTAAAGCTCAAATGGTCGAGAAATGATTGTAACACACCAGTATGTATTCCTGTGGAAGGATCAACCTGAGCATTAAAAATGATGTTTTGATTTTTAGTTTAAAAACTACAAGAGAATTGAAATAGCTCCCCTAACTATGTTCTCTGAAACCAGTGAGGAGATAATCATTTTTAGTTAAACATGCATGTAATTTAATAATCTACAGAAAGGAAAATGGCTCCAAGGTGGCCTGAGCACAGCCAGGCAGTCTTGCTATTGACAGCGTCGAATCCTGTCTTTACTAAGAAGAGTCGCCCCGGGGTCAGACAGCTCCTGCTACGTTGACTGTGTCTTCAGACGAGTCAGACAGCATCATCCTCTCTGCATTATCTCCCATGCTATGTGTTCCAAATGCATTTCACAGACCACTGAGTGTGGGAATCCACAGCTCCACGTCCTCACTGGCTGCGAGGATTAGTGACTTAGCAAACACTAGGTGCTCACTACCCACTAGCCATTGTCATCCACATTTTTAAATCCACAAAGCTATGGAGAATTCTAGCACATTGCGTAAAAGCATGGATTTTGGAGTCAGAGTGGGCTGGATTCTACCTCCGATAGTAGCATTGGAACAGTTTTCCCATCTGTAAAATGGAGATAACAGATCATCTACCTCATGGCATCGGTGTGAACGTTAAATGGAATTCTAAATGTAGAAACCTTGGTCCGCTCCCTGCTCGGAGAGTGAGCCCTCAGGGAGCTCTGGCTCCATCTTATGCTAATGTCACCATCACTGAAAGGAGGGCTCTTTAATGTTGGCATGCTAACTCCTTTCCTGATTTATGAAGTTTTGTAAATGCTGCAAACTTTAAACATACAATTACCACATGGCCCAGCAATTCCACTTCTAGGTATCTACCCAAGAGAACTGAAAACATACATCCACACAAAAACTTGTACACGAACGTTCACAGCAGCATTATATACGGTATCCAAAATGTGAAAATAACCCAAAATGTCTATCAATGGATGAGTGGATAGTTGAGTTGTGGTCCATCCACACAACAGAATATTATTCAGTCATAAAAAGGAATGAAGTTCTGATACACACTACAACACGGACAGACTGGAAAACATCATGCTAAGTGAAGGAAACCAGAAACAAGAGGACAAGCACTGTATGATTCCGCTTACGTGAGGTATCAGGAGTAGTCCAACCCATGGAGATGGAAAGCAGAGTGAGGGTTCCCAGGGGCTTGGAAAGGAGGGAGTGGGGAGTTAGTGTTTAATGGTTACAGAGTTTCTGTTTGGGGTGATGAAGAGTTTTGGAACTAGATGGCGGTGATAGTTGCACCACACCATGAATGTAATTAATGTCACTGAATTGTACACTGAAAAATTGTTAAAATGGTAAATTTTATGTTACGTATATATTTTACCACAGGAAAAAAAAATATTGCCATGAGCTGCGATTGTCCTTCCTGGAATAAAGCAGGCAATGTTCTTCTCTTGGCCAATACACACTTCAGTTGCATTCACCCGAAGACCAGGTTGCTTCCCCGTCTGTGCCCACGTTCTGGGCTGTGCTGGGCTCTCGCTTCCCAGAGTGCCTTGGAGTGTCCCGAGACAGAGGTGGACCCAGCGGTGGCCACAGAAACCAGAGGCTGTTTCACTCTGTGGCTGGGGGCCTTGCCCCGCAGGGTGGACCCTCCCCACGGACAGAACCAGCGTCGCAGACACGTTGAGGGCCACTGGTTGGTGCTGTCAATCACTCTTCTAGGAAAATTTTTTCTTTGACTAATACACTTGATTCTTTCTAGAGTAATTTTAGGTTTACAAAAAAATTGATTGGAAAGTACAAAGAGCTTCCAGGTACACCCATTTCCCCCACCCTTCCAGTTGTCCCTATTATTTATATCTTGTGTGTTTTTGTTACAGTTGATGAGACAATATTGATACATTTTTATTAACTAAAATTTATAGTTTACATTAAGGTTTGATTCTTTCTAGAGTAATTTTAGGTTTACAAAAAAATTGATTGGAAAGTACAAAGAGCTTCCACGTACCCCCATACCCCCACCCTTCCAGTTGTCCCTATTATTTATATCTTGTGTGTTTTTGTTACAGTTGATGAGGGTACACCCATTTCCCCCACCCTTCCAGTTGTCCCTATTATTTATATCTTGTGTGTTTTTGTTACAGTTGATGAGACAATATTGATACATTTTTATTAACTAAAATTTATAGTTTACATTAAGGTTCACTTTTGGTGTCAGCCATTCTATGGGGTTGCACTAACGGATAATGATGCGGATCCACTATTACGGTAACATACAGAACCGTTTCACTGTCATGAACATCCTCTGCTCAGCCTGTTCAACCCTCCTTTCCTCCGGTCCCTGACAACCACTGATCTTTTACTGTCTCCATAGTGCAGCCTTTTCAAGAAAGTCATAGGGTTGGAAGCATACAGTCTGTGGCAGTTTCAGATTGGCCTCTTTCACAGAAATATGCGTAAGTTTCCTCCACTTTTTTTATTTTTTCCTTTGTCATCTTTATCCCAATTTTATTTTATTTAGTTTTTTTTATAAGAATATATACATTTATTTGTTCAAATAACAAATACATAAACTGAATAACAGATGAATAACAAAATACTCTGTAGAAAAGTAGGGCTTCAAATTTTCACAAAAACTGGAGATGTAAAACTTACTAAAATTTACATATTTTATTTTATAATCTCTACAACGATTTGAAATAGCTATCTAAAGTCCTCCAAAAGCATGCAAATATCAAGTTAACTTGAACAGAGGAGGATGAATAAACTTTTCAAAGGCAAATTAATTTCTAAGCAAATCAACAAACCCACTTAACAAAAACAAATCAAGAACAGAAATTAAATAACTAAGTTTAGCAATATAAATTGCATAAAAAATCAATAAAATAGAGTATAAACACAAGGACACTTCAAAAAGTTTGTGGAAAAATAGAATTGAAAGATAACAGAACTCTTTCCATGAACTTTTTTGTTTAAGTTTTTACTTTCTCTTTTTTTTAAAAAAAAAAAAGACTAATAATATCATAGAAAATATGCACTCTGACCACAATCACAGAAGGAAATTTAGAAAACTCACAAATGTGTGGAAATTAAACAACACTCTCCTAAATAAACAATGGGTAAAAAGAAAAATCACAGGGAAATTAGAGAGTACTTTGAGATAAAGATCAAAGCGCAACATAACAAAATTTATAGGATGCAGGGCTCATTCAGTGCTTAGAGGAAAATTTACACTTGTAAACACCTACATTAAATATAAGAAAAATCTCAAACCAGTAATGTAAACGTCTACCTTAAGAAAATAGAAAAAGTAGAGCAAACTAAAGCAAAAGCAAAATAAGTAGGAAATAACAAAGATAACAACAGAATATGAAATAGCGAGTTAAAAAAACAATAGAGAAAATCAACAAAACCAAAAGTTGATTCTTTAAAAAGATCAACAAAATTCACAAACCTTTATCTAGAGTGACCAAGAAAAAAAGAGAGAAGACTGAAATTACAAAAATCAGAAATAAAGCAGGAGCATTATTACATTGTCACCATGGCTTTTTGTGGTGGTAAGATTTAGTTTCTTTCTCATTTGCATTTTTGTTCTACCAGTGGGTTTTGTTCTTTCTTGTGTATTCGTGGTAATGATTACCATCTTTCAGATTCCAGATGGGGGACTTCCTGGAGGATTTCTTGTTGGGCTGGGTGTGTGGTGGTGAACTCCCACAGCTTTTGTTTGTCTGGAAAATGCACCATTTTTCCCTCATGTCTGAAGGATAGCTTTGCTGGGTATGGGATTCTTGGCTGGCAGTTTTTTTCTTTTAGTATTTTGAATATATCATCCCATTTTCTTCTGGCCTGTAGAGTTTCTGTTGAGAAGTCTGCTGTTAGTCTGATAAGGGCTCCATTATAGGTGACTTGATGCTTTTCTCTTGCTTCTTTTAAGATTCCCTCTTTGTCACTGAGCTTTAAAAGTTTGACTATAATGTGTCTTGGAGAGGATCTCTTGGGTTGAATCAGTTTGGGGTTCTTTTAGCCTCCTGGATCTGAAGGTCCATGTCTCTCCCTATAACCAGGAAGTTTTCTGTTGTTATTTTATTGAATAAGTTTCTATGCCTTTTCCTTTCTCCTCCCCTTCTGGAACACCCATGATTTGAATGTTTGTGTGCTGAAGGTTATTTGCTAGTTCTCTTAGATTTTCCACATATTCTTTTGCCTTTTCTTTGTCTTCCTGGGTTATTTCAAAAAGACTATCTTCAAGATCAAAAATTCTTTCTTCTGCTTGTTCTAGCCTGCTGCTTAGGCTATCAGTTATGTTTTTTTATTTCATTGAATGAATCTTTCAGTTCCATGAATTCTGCTACATTCCTTTTAAAGGTATTAATCTCTTTGTAAATTTTCTCCTTCATATCCTGGATATATTTTTCTTGTTTCATTATGTTGTCTAACTGAGTCTTCTTGTATCTCAGTGAGTTTCCTCCAGATCATTTCTTGGAATTCCTTTTCAGTCATTTCAAGGGTTCCCTGCTCTATAGAGTCTGGTATTTGAGAATTACTGTATTCTTTTGGTGGTGTCATATTTTCTTGTGTTTTTGTTTTTCTAATATCTCTATGTTGATATCTGGTCATCTGGTAGAGCAGTTGCTTCTTCTATTACTCTGGAGTGGGCTTTAAGAAGAGAGACATCCTCTTCTTTTTCTGGTCTCTGCTGGTGACATTCCTATGTCAATGTAGTCAAGTGTCTGGTGGGCTGCCTGCACAGTGGCTGTGTCTGCTGCTGTGACATCAAGCTGATTTTTTGGCAGCCATGGCTGTGGTGGGCAACCCACATGGAAGGGGTGTTTTTGGCATGCTCTCTTGTCTTCTTTTGAGCAGGAGGTACTGCCCTCAGCTCATTGCCTAGGACCCCGGGCATGCTGTCCTGTCTGCTTCTGGGTGGCCCTCCATGTCTTTTCATGGCTCGATAGCTCATTTCTTTTTGTTTGTTTATTTACTTATTACTTTACTGTACATATTCATGGGGTACAGAGTAATATTTTTATACATGTGTACAATGTGTGATGTTCAAATTGGAGTAATTAGAATACCTATCATCACAAACATTTCTCATTGTGTTGAGAACATTTGAACTTCTCTCTTCTAGCCAGTTGAAATTATATAATACATTATGGTTAATTATAGACACCTAGAGTCCAGTCAAGATGGCAGAATAGATGGTTCCCAGTGTCACTCTCTCCCACAAATCAACCAACTTACAACTATAAAAATGTAACAACAGCCAAGCTGGGGCCGCTGGAGCTCAGGGGAAGAGGAGGAGCGACCTATGGAGTTCATGAAGGCGGGAGAAACCATGATGAGAGAAAGAAAAAACTGCTCTGAGCATTTCAGGCCATGGCTGCTTTAAGGCTGGAGCTGCTGAGCACATTGAGCAGGAGCTGACAGAAGCTGCAGTTGTGCCCTTCAGATGGAGTTGCTTGGAGGCAGCAGGAGAGAAGAGGGTCTTGGTGGCCCCCAGGACAGCCACACCACTAATAGGGTTCCTATGGACCCATGCAGGAGCTAGGAGCCAGAACTAATGAAAAAAGGGGGCCACTCAGAGGCCGGTGAGTCACCACAAGGGACCAGCACAGGGCCCGTCCCATGGGAAGTGTTTGAAGCACAGGTGGTGGGGGAGACGTACCCACCAGTGGAACACTGGGATACAGCAAGGACAGCCAATCTGCCCCCTAGTCAGCACAGGACCACTCAGAGGAGACTGGTCAGGAATGCAGAATTGCATGGGGTGCAGTTTGATGAAAAAACTCAAGCCCAGATCAGAGATTCTACAGAACACAGATCCACCAGATCTCCGGAGAGCTGGAAGTACCTGTAAGGTCAACTATTAAACCCTGAGCTGTACAAAAAGTCTTCCCTAGGGAAATAGCAGCAAAGCAGCAATTTAGCTCAACAACACAGCTCAAGTACTAGTTCCCACAGGAAGTTCCCCTGTGTTAGAAGTAAGCAAAGGACAAAAAAATAGTTCTGGCCCAGGCACACCACCAGCACCTTGGGTCCTGCCTGGGAACTGGAGGCATGGAGCAGGGGACTGGACCCCACTCCCACTTTCATGCAAACTGTGCCAGCACCTTGGGGCCTGCCCAGGGACCCTAGGCATGGAGAAGGGGACCAGACACCCCTCCCATAACCAGACACACCACGCCAGTGCCTCAGGGCCCACCCAGGGACCCAAGGCATGGAACTGGGGACCAGACTCTCTTCCCACAATCAGGCACACCACGCCAGCATCTCAGGGCCCACCCGGGGACCTGAGGCATGGATAAGGGGACTAGACCCTCCTCCCACAAGCAGGCATGCCACATCAGCACCTCAGGCCCTGCCCTGGAACCCAGGACATGGAGAAGGGGACCGGACCATCCTTCAACAACCAGGCACACTGTGTCAGTGCCTCGGGGAGTGCCCAAGGTCCAGAGGCAGGGAGAAGGGGACCGGACCGCCCTCCCTCAACCAGGCATGCTGTGCCAGCACCTCAGGGCATGCCCTGGGACCTGGGACATGGAGACGGGGACTGGACCACCATCCCATAACCAGGCATGCTGTGTCAGTACCTCAGGGTAGGCCCTGGGACCTGAGACATGGAGAAGGGGACCGGACCCTCCTCCCACAACCAGGCATGCCATGCCAGTTCCTTGGGGCCCACCTAGGGACCTGGGGTATGGAGAAAGGGTCCAGACCACCCTCCTGCAACCAGGCACACCATGCCAGCACCTTGAGGCCTGCCCGGTGACCCGAGACATGGAGAAGGGGATTAGACCCTCCTCCCACAACCAGGCACATGGAGCCAGCACCTCAGGGCCCACCCAGGGACCAGAGGCATGGCGAAGGGGACCAGACATAACCCACAACCAGACACACTGCCAGCACCAAGGAGCAGGTCAAAAGCATCACCTCCTTTTGGTGGCCCACCACAGCCACTACAATAACCATGGCTGCTGTGAAAGTGGCTAGATGCCACAACCACCACGCAGATGGTCTGCCAGCCACTGGAGTGCATTGGCACAAGGAGAGTCACCAGCAGAGACAAAGAAAAGAAGAGGATGTGTCTTTCCACAAAGCCCATTTCAGAGTGACAGAAGAAACATCTGCTCTATGATAATATTGGGGGACCTGATCACACCTCTCAGCATTGGACAGATCATCTAGGCAACAAATCAACAGAGTAACCATTATTCTTTCTGAGGAAGAGAAGAAATCTAGGGTAATTAGAGGGGTGATGGGGAGAGATTGGACAAGGGGCATAAAGAATAATTACGATTTGTAACAATATATATGCTAGTAATATTGATTTGATCAACACACCTCAATGTTCAACCCCCAAAATATGTATAATCAATTTTGATTCAATAAATAAATTTAAAAACATATATAGACACCTAGCAGTACTATAGAACACTAGAACTTATTCTTCCTGTCTAGCTATAAGATTGTATCCATTAGCCAACCCCTCTCACTTCTTCCCATTCCCCCTTCCCAGCCTCTAGTAACCACTATTCTAGTCTCTACTTCTATGAGATCAATTTTTTTAGCTTCCATATATGAATAAGAATATGTGGTATTTATTTTTCTGTGCCTGACTTATTTCACTTAACATCATGATTTCTAGGCTCATTCATATTGCTTTCAGTGACAGGATTTCATTCTTTTTTATGGCTGAATAGTATTTCACTGTGTATATACATACCATATTTTCTTTATCTGTTTGTCTGCTGGTGGACACCTGGGTTGATTCCATATCTTGGCTATGGTGAATAGTGCTGCAATAAATATGGGAGTGCAGATATCTCCTCATTATACCATTTTCTTTCCTTTGAATAAATACCCAGCAGTGGGATTGCTGGACCACATGGTAGTTCTATTTTTAGATTTTTGAGGAACCGCATACTATTTTCCATAATGACAGTAAACCAACAGTGTATAAGAGTTCCTTTTTCTCCTCATTCTTGCCAGCATTTGTTATTTTTTTGTATTTTTAATAATAGCCATTAAACTGGGATGAAATGATACCTCCTTGTGGTTTTGATTTGCTTTTCCCTGATGATTAGAGATGTTGAGCATTTGTATTTCTTTTTTTTTGGGGGGGGGAATGTTTATTCAGGTCCTTTTCCAATTTTTAAAATTACATTAATTTTTTGGGGGGGTATCTCATTTCTTTTTATCACAGAATAATATTCCACTGTCTGGATGTCCTACAGTATATCCATTCACCTAATGAAGGGCATCTTTGGTGCTTCCAAGTTTTGGCAATTATGTACAAAGTTGCTATAAACATCATGTGCAAGTTTCTGTCTAGATGTGAGTTTTCAGCTCATTTGGGTAAATACCAACGAGCAAGATTACTGGATCATATGGTAAGAGTATGTTTAGTTTTATAAGAAACTGCCAAACTGTCTTCCAAACTGGCTGTACCATTTTGTATTTCCACCAGCAACAGATGAGAGTTCCTGTTGCTCCACGTTCTCGTCAACACTTGGTATTGTCAGTGTTTTGGATTTTAGCCATCCAGGAGGTGTGTACTGGTATCTCATTGTTTTAATGTAATAAAGTCTTTATTGGAATACAACACTCAAATGGAAAAGTGCACAAATATAAAGAAACAGCTTTATTGACGGTCACCCACTGGACACAGCTCTGTAACCAGCACACTGATCAAGAAACATCAGCAGGTCATAGTTGCCCCTCACGCCCCAGATGTAATCATTTTCACTGACTCAGCCTTGCCTGAGGTACAGTTGCCTTGGAAGAGAGAGCGAGCAATCAAAAGACAGCTTGATCTCGCCAAATGAAGGACTACATGGGAATAATAAGTTAGAAACGTAAGCTCTTGATGGATGCATTTATGACTACAAACTCCAGCAGTTCTGGAAACATATGTTGTTTACACAGAAATAAAAACAGAGATGTGTTGATTCAGGGTGAAAAATGGGACCCCCGATGCAATTGATTCATTTATTTGTATCCACGCTAATCTGATAAAATGATTCCCCAGAGCCAGGCACAAAATGAGAATGAGAAGTTGCTGGAGCTCCTTTGGTGTCTGGCCAGGACTTCCCTGGTGAGCATGACCTGGACGTCACTGGGATGGCTCCATTCTGGCCCCGTGCTTTCCCCAGTGCTTTGAGGACTTGCTGGTATTCAGGAGAGAAGGAAAATCTAAGGAGAGGAATCTAAGGAGAGGAGGGGGCTTGACCATTCGGCTGAGGAACAAGTAAATCACCAGGTTAGGGAGATAGGACAGAGTCAACAAGCCCGGAACTGAGCTGAGAAGCCTCTTCCCCAGGCTAACATAACAATTGTAAATTTCTGCATGTGCAGATTTGCAAGGAGCCTATAACCTGGGTTTTACTAGTCTTTAAAATCAGAAGTGTATCTTTGCAGCCTGATAGCAAAATGACCTTGAGGTTTTTTTTTTTTGTCTTTTGTCTTTTTCCGTGTCCTGGCAACGGATCACAACCCTCAGTGTTGCCCCCGTACGGGACCGGGGACCGGCAACGGGACTGCAACCCTCGGTGCTGCTCCCGCGCCTCGCTCAGCCAGTGAGCGGGAACCGGTCTGCATGTGGGATCCGAACCCTCGGGCGCCGCCGCACTTCCCAAGCGGCGCACTTATCCAGTGCGCCACCGGGCTGGCCCCGACCTTGAGTTTTGATATGTCATTAGCCTCTCCTTTGAATCACAGACAGCATCTGCTAAGGTCTGACTTGTATTTTATAGTTGCAGAGCAGGAGTCCCCCGCACACCCTGAAGAGTCCAGTGTGTCTCCAGCATAGCGAACTTCCTCCCACCCTTTGCACGAGCTCTCCCTGAAATGCACCCGCCTCCTGCCTTCCCTTGGACTACACACCCTGCAGGTTGCAGCCAAGACACAACCCCCTCGGAAAGCCTCCTGTGACCACCCCGAGACCGGGCTTGGGTCTCTGTGCAGCCAGCACCTCCTGCACGAGGGTGTAGTGTCATTACGTGTTGTGTAGGTCTTGATTATCTCCATCTGGAAACAACGGAAACCAGCTTACAGAAGGTAGATTTTTTTCTTTCTCTTTCACACCAAAGTCTGGAAGAAGGTGGGCTGGGGGTGTGGCGCCTCCCCTCCCCATGTCCTTGGAGACAGCTTCTTCTCTCTCACGGCTCCATCACATGCACCTCTGCCCCAATGCACCTTGGTTCATGGTAGACACTTCAGCATCAGCCATCACATCTATATTCTAACCAGCAGGAGGGAGGATCGTTGAGTGGAAAGGGCAGGCGGCTTGGGGCAGCAGTGTGGTTGGTGGATTGGTAGGTGGGTTGATTTTTTAAAGGAAGGGTCAACTACATTCTGATTAATTTTTTTAGCCAGAATGTGATCACATGACCACAGCTATCAGCAAGGGAGGCTGGGAAATGCAGTTTTAATTCTGGGTGGCTACATACCCACCTAAACATGGGGCTCTATTCCCATGCAGGGCATAGCAGACAGACCATCTGAAATCCCCAGTGCTGGCACAGTGCCCGAATCATTAGAGATTTGCAGTAAATAAGTGAATGAATGAATGGATGGGCAGTCAGAGGGATTCAGACATGGGGCTGAGCTCAGTGGGCCTTGTGGATGCCGGCTTAGCTGCTGAGCACCCCGGGAGCTGCATCCCCATTGGAGTGGGGAAGGGAGGGCTCCGGCAGCCTTGATTTCAGGGAAGCCCAGCATCAGGGGGCTTGAGGAGGCCTACGGGGGGTGGGGGGGAAAAGGGATTAGCTCGGTAGCAAATGGGGACTCCAGGTGATCACTGCCCCTATCTGGTCCTTGCCTTTCCCATGCACGTGTCCTGTTGCCCTCTCTGACTACTGCAGTCTGGGCCTTGCCCAGAGTGTCAGCAGTCTGCATTTCATTTACCCCGTGTCACTGGGGCCTGGCTTTGCAGACAGCTGTGCGGCAGGATCATCTTTTACAATCCAATTAGCAGCAGACCCCCCAGACATCGGGGAGACTTCAGGCGGTTTGCTTCCTACTGCAAGGCCCGTGGGCGCGGAGGTTAAGCTGCTTGGTATCTGGAAAGACGGGAAGAAAGGGACAACGGGAGAAGAGAGGCAGGAGACCCGATACCCTTGCAGGGGGAGAGGGAGGATGCTCCTGAACTTGGCCAGACCGAGAGTGAGGGAGGCAGGAAGGGCGGGAGCCACCCACACACTTCTCCCATATGGCATTGCAGCTGCGGCTCCTTAAGCTGTACTTGGGGCCTCGACACGCTAAGGACTCATGTTCCTTTCTTTCCTGGCAAGAAAATGATGAGGGGCCCTTGCTCCATGCTCCATCCTCAGCTGGGGTGGTGGGGAGAGAAAGCTCCTGGGAGCTGGAAGGGACTTGGAGCTCCTATGTCCAACCTCTGCCTTTGTCAGATTGGAAACTGAGGTTCAGAAGGGGCATGAGTTGCCCAAGCTCCCAGAAAACCTGGGACTAGACCCAAGACCTCCTGATTTCCATGTCACTGATTCCCTTGTCATGTCCCCTTAGGGGGCCTGCTTTGCACAAGTGGTTCTCTTGCCTCAGTCGTGCCGGGACCAAGAACAGTATACAGTATGGGACATTGGAACTTTACCCCTTTGCTGTTGGGAGGCTCCAGGAACCTTGTTTTATTATCTCCTTCACTCTCCTTATAGCAGCAGAGGGACTCCTCCGAAGGCCCTCCCACGGATCACTCACTCCTCTGCAGGATGGAGAAGCTGCAATACCAACAAGTTGATGAGTGACATTTTGGAAAAGATGCCCTCTAGCCCTGGAACATCTCAACCTCAGCCCACGTGGAGGCTGGTCCTGGTCCCCAGAGGCATCGGCTCCCTGTGGCATTGTTTGTGCTGGGCTCTGTGCCCTGGGGGCTCTTCCTCAGCTAACTGCAGGCATTAAAGTCACCAAGAAGGCATCACAAAGAACAGAAATTCCTTTGAACCAAGTGACCTCCCAAAACAGAGAGACAGCTGGACTGAGGAAATGAATAACCCTGGGTTGCAGCGGGATGAGTGATGACCAGTGACTGCAGACATTCTCTGAGCTTCGTGTTTAAAATGAGAAGTGGGACTGCATGCTGTCCACCTTCCTGCTGTAACATCCTGATATTAACATTTTTTAAATTCTAAGTCGCATGCAAAAGCTGCTCCAGGCCCACATGTCCGATTTAGCCTCTCCCAGCAGTAGCTGGTACAAGACACCAAGCCCACCGCCCTTCTCTTTCAGGGACAGGGTGGGTCCCCCAGCAAGTCTCCTGTTTTAGGGGGGGCAGGCTCATGAACTTAGCCTCTTGCTAATTATCCCTCCTGGTTTCTTGGCCTGATAACTGTTGCATTTGGAAATAAATGACACACTTTTCCTACATCTGCTCCAAATTTGCATTTCAGAAATTAGAGAACTTAGTTATGTGGTATTATATGGCAATCCAGGCCAGGAACTGATTGGATATTCTGCCCAAATAAGAGAAGTTTCAATCTCTCTCCAGGAAATTGAGTGGAACACCCAAACTGACATCCAATATTAAATATTATATTTGTATAGTTGTTCTGTAGAGTTCCCTGGCATCCAACATCTGGGAGCGAAATTTATAAATGGAGAAATTGAATACCTGGTTGGAATGATGCTCATCAGAGCTAAGAAATTAAAATATTACTGTATATACTCAGACTCAGGCTGCTTATAAAGGTAGAGCTATTAAAATATGATTAGCCGAACCGTATTTTGTCTCAAAAATGTCATACACCATTAAAGTTGAAAAGACTTTGATGCAAATACCCCTGGCAAAGGCTCTGCCCTGTCAGCAGCAATGGACTGAAGAATGTTCTCTGCAAATACACAGCCTCACTGAGTGAGGGTGAACCCATGGGAGCCGCATGGGCAGCAGGACTCCCTGTGCTGCTGACCCAGCGCCTGGGGACCTAGTCCAGGGGGGCTCATCTCACTGTGGGATGTTTCAGGCCAAGGCAAGTTCATTGAAGTGTGTGGGACATACAGGACTAGGTCCAAATTTTAACATAGTGCCAAAAATCTTGATAAGTCTTCATAATAAAATATTATTTTTACTAATACTTTAGAGCTAATATTTTAGTATGTTAAAAATATTATTTTTATATTAATATTTTAGTATAATGTTAAAAAAAAAAAAAACCCTGGCAGACTAGTGCCTGCTGCTGGTCAGCCCGTTTTTGTAAATAAAGTTTTATTGCAACCAGGGCCAGTACTAGGGACTGGCCAAGGAGGCAGGTTTACACATGGCCAGGGTCAGACCCTGCCCTTATTTAAAGTTTTGATATTTTGTTCATCATGAATTTCTTTGTATTAAGCTTTTTTTTTTTTTTTTTTTTTGGTGACTGGCTGGTACAGGGATCTGAACCCTTGATCTTGGTGTGATCAGTACCAGGCTCCAACCCAGTGAGCTAATTGGCCAGCCCAGTTTTGATTGATTTTTAAAAACTATCACATCATTAAGATCTTATCTTGAAGACTGAGTTTTTGGGTGTCCTTTTAAATTTTGTGCCCAAGGCAAATGCCTCTCTTTCCTCACCCTAGTCCCAGCCAGGGCAGGGGAGAAGTTTGGGGTAATGCATGCCCATCCCCGTCAAGCTCGTCGGTTGTTACCCGGAGACACCCCACGCTCGGAGCCACGTGGAGACTCCTCCGTTCCCTGCCCTGCCCGGCTGCACGAGCTGGGGCCTCTAGTGCAGGTTAGAAGAAAGAGCTTCCGTGCGTGCCTGCGGGGCTGGGTTGGTGGCCTCTCCGCCACGGCCCCTCCCTCCTCCCGCGGTGACCTTGCTCCGAATCCCGCTCCAGGGGCCGGTGTAGGGACCCACCACCGCGCACCCAGCCCAGGTTAGAAAGCCCCCGCCGCGGACCAAAGGGCACACGCGCTCGCAAAGAGAACCTGGGCCGCATTCCAAAGGCCACCTGTCCCCCTTTTGACTCTGTGAACCTTTTAGAGAGAAAACCGTGAAGGCCACGCCCCCTGCCTCCCAGGCATACGCCCCCGCTCCGGCTACAGGGCGCTGGCTGTGGGATTTAGGGGACCACGAACATCTCTGCATGAAACCCGGGGCCTTGGGAGTCGTGCTGTGCGGCCGGCGGAGGTCCTGGGAGGCCAGCAGTGCACTTGGGAATGACCGCGGTTGACCCTGCGGAGTGGGGAAGGGTGTCCTAGACCTGGTGGGCAGCAGACCATGGCCTGCCCAGTGTCAGTCCTCTGGGCCAGGCCAGCCACCTTCTGCTCCTTGAGCCTCAGTTTCCTCGGTTTCTGGGTAAGTGGTGAAACTTGTCCTGCCTACGTCCTTGGATTTGAGCTTCTTAAATCTGAAGTCAAACTGGTGAAAATGCCCAGTTCTAATGGGCTGTACACAGAAGGACAGATGTTCTGTTAACAGAAATGAGGTTGGAGATGCTAAGTGTCTTATCCAAGATCACACAGCTGAGGGGAGGATGAGTCTTCAGAAAATTCCCAGTCTTGGTCTACCTCCTTCTTCTGAGTTAGTGGTTCTCACCTGGACCCAGACATCTGGCTATGCTAGAGGGCTTGTTAAAACAGACTGCTGGGTCTACTCCCAAAGTTTCTGATTGGTAGGTCTAGGTGGGGCCCAAGAATGTGCATTTCTAACAAATTCCCAGGTGTTGCAGATGCTGCGGGCCGGGGACCTCACTTTGGGAATGCTCTTCTAAGGATGGTTGCGGAGAGGGAAGCCTAGGGTGAGAGCAAGGGAGGCTGGTACCAGACTGTGTCCCCTCCTTTGCAGAGGACATTTGCACTGCTGGGGCGAGGGACACCCTGGTCAAGCAGTGTTTCCCAAATGCTGCTCCTTGCCACCTGCATAAGAAGCTGCTCTTAAAAATCACACACTCTCAGGACCCCTCCCAGACCTACTGAATCAGAAGCACCCACAGCTAGGAATGTTCAGTGGCCACCGCCACCAGGTGATTCTGATGCCCGCAGATTAGAACCAGCCACCTGTCTCACCCCTGGCTCCTTTTACTAACACCTGGGAGGGGGGTTATTTTAAGATACCAATTCTAGGGCACCCACCCCAGGGCCACTGAATCTGAATTTCTGGGGCAACGTTGGGTATCTGTAGCTCTTGGAGCTTCCGGATATTCTGATGTGCAGCTGGGATTAAGGGAGTTTGAGCTGGAGGGTTTTTGCTGAGCAATGATCCACCACCCCTACCCATCCATGCAGAGAAGATGAACTGAGTTGAGCTTACCAAGGATGAGTGAAGGGAAGGATGGTTGGCAATAGCCAAGCAACAGCCTTTGGGCAGACAGCCATGTCAAAAGTGGGTAGATTTAGAGTCATCGAAGAAAGTTGTATCTGGGGACACAGGGCGAGGCACCATTATTCAGTATGGTTGGTTTTTCCTCCAAACCACTGAGGCCTGGAATGGGCCCAGATATAATAGAATTGGCCATACTGCCCACTTACGATGCAGACCACGCAGCCTCATAAACTGCCTAAGAGACCCATAAATGAAATAACAGCCCCCCACACACACACCACCACCAGCTGTTTGTTTGGCTTGGCAGAGCCCAGAGTTCATGCCTGGCATTATTATTATTGTTATGGGTTTCTCAGGGTGACTCACCTCCCACATTCATGTGTTCCCCTCGTGGCCTGCAAAGGAAACCTCTTTGACGTCTGTGCTGCCATGAGGTTCGTCAGGGCGGTTGCAGCTCTCTGGCCTGCTGGGCCCTTGCCTCTGGGCTCAGGCCACTTGGAGGGCAGCCTCTGCATCGTCTTCTGGGGGCTCAGCTTTCTGGGTGGGGCATGCGGGTCAGTTTCATGGTGAGTCTGGGGCCAGAGTGTGGGATACTCATGCTCTGGAGTGGGCTGTGGTCACTCGGGGTGCTGCTTCTGACTGAACCTGGGCAAGGCGCTGGCCAGACAGCATGCACTGCTCAGCTGTAGCTGGGGAAGTGAGGGAATTGAGGTCACCTCAAATACTGGGCAAAACTCAGCACATGGAGGATGAGGAAGACTGCCTAGGTTCAAATCCAAGCTCTCGCAGACCTGCTGAGCATCCCTGGACAAATTACTTAAAAGAAAAAAAAAAACTTTCAACATGCCTCAGTTTCCCCATCTGTTAAATGGGAATGATAGCCATAGTGCTGCCTAGAGTTGTCTTAAATATAAAGTGAATTTAGCCATGTAGAGCAGTCCTGCAGCAGTGTGTGCCCTTTATCAGGTATCTGTCCAAGTTTCCATCTCTCTGTCCACCCCTCAATCTATGTTTGTTCTTTTATTTTTTATTTTATTATTATTACTATTTTTTACAGACATCAGGCTTCATCTCTGGGGCCCAATGCCTGTTTCCACAAAAGTCTGAACTTGTTAAGAGCAAAGGCTGAATCACCAACCCACCTACCCATCCCTCCATCTACCTGCACACCCACCTAGCTATCCATCCCTCCATCCATCCCTCCACCCACCTACCTACCCAACTATCCCTCCCTTCACCCACCCACGCACCTATCCCTCCCTCCATCCACTCACCCACTTATCCACCCACCCACCTACCCATCCCTTCATCCACCCACCCACACATCTATCCCTCCCTCCCTCCACTCACCCACTTATCCACCCACCCACCTACCCATCCCTTCATCCACCCACCCACACATCTATCCCTCCATCCCTCCACTCACCCACCCACTCATCCCTCTACCCACCCACCCACCCATTCATGCCTCCATCTGTGAGAAAAGCATTTACCCAGTGTATCCTCTTCAGAAGTCACCATATGCTCCTCATTTGATTTCCACAACAACTCTCCTAGACAAGTACTATGATGATGTTCTCTGGGCAGGTGAGGAAGGTGAGGCACAGCAACTCATTCAAGGCCATGCAGCTTCAACCAGCAGTGCTAGGATTTTCCAGTGTCTGGGGCTGTCCCCCTCATAGCAATCTGGCACTTCCAAAAGGTTAAAAATGGAAATGGGTGATGCCACCATCATTTGTGTGACATCTGTGACCTCAGAGTGTGACATGATTCCCACCCCCACCCCCCACCAAGAGTGTGAGATTTCCTCCTGGGGAGCTGGGATTTGGACCTGGGATGGCCTCAGGGGTCCCATCTGCATGTAAAATTCAGGGAAGTCAGCTTTGAGACTGGATCGGGGCATTTATCTGGAAGCAGCATGTCCCATCTGTCAGAGTCTTGTGCAGTCATGACTGGAAACAAAACCACATTTCCTGTGTTTACTGAAGCTGTTATGTAGGTTGAGAAAAGACCCAGGTCACCCCAGCTCAGGCACATTCCAAGTGACCAGCCATCCCAGGAAGTAAGTTGGGGTAGAGGAGGAGAGTATGGAGTAAAAGTGCTGGGGTGGGAGCCAGGTCAGAGAAGCTCTTGGGACCTGGTGTGACTGGGCATCTAAGACGATGGGAGAGAGATAAAAAGTATTGCTACCCTTCACTTTGATAGGCAGGTAAGGAGGGAGGTTCACCCTGTGATGAGACTGAGTGCAAGGTGGGAGTCCAGCTTCTCAGGGCCTGTACATTCCATGATGGGAGTGAGGCCAACCACCATCACCACCATCACCACCATCAACATCACCATCATCACCATCATTACCATCACCATCACCATCATCACCATCATCATCACCATCACCATTATTGTCACCATCACCACCACCATCACCATCACCACCATCACCATCACCATCATCACCATCATCACCACCATCACCATCATCACCATCATCATCACCATCACCATTATTGTCACCATCACCACCACCATCACCATCACCACCATCACCATCACCATCACTATCACCATCATAACCATCATCACTACCATCACCATCACCATCATCACCATCACCATCATCACCATCATCACCACCATCACCATCATCACCATCATCATCACCATCACCATTATTGTCACCATCACCACCACCATCATCACCACCATCACCATCATCACCATCATCATCACCATCACCATTATTGTCACCATCACCACCACCATCATCACCACCATCACCATCACCACCATCACCATCACCATCACAACCATCATCACTACCATCAACATCACCACCATCACCATCATCACTATCATCATAACCCCTATAATCATCACTGTCATCACTATCACCACCATCATTGCCATCACCACCATCATCATTATCATCATTGCCATCACAGCTATCACCACCATTACCACCAACATCATCATCACTATCACCACCATCTACATCACCATCATCACTATTACAGTCATCACCATCACCATCATCACCATCACCACCATCACCGTCACCACCATCACCATCATCACCATCACCACCATCACCATCACCACCATCACCGTCACCACCATCACCATCACCACCATCACCATCACCATCATCACCATCACCACCATCACCATCATCACTATCACCACCATCTGCATCACCATCATCATCACCCCATAATCATCACTATCACCACCACCATTGCCATCACCACTGCCATCAGCACCATCACCATCATCACCACCATCACTGCCACCAGCAACGTCACCATCACTATCATCATCATTATGACCATCATCATCATCATTGTGAAAAATTAGCTGCCACTGTTGTTGGAGTAACTTTTTAGGGCCATGCATGTGGCACAGTTCCTCTCTCTCCAAGGGAGCGATACCACTATTCCCACCACATGGACAAGGAAAATGGAGGCTCACAGACTTGAGTAACTTTTCCCAAGTCACAGAGCTGGTGAGGGGTGGAGCCTGGACTAACCAAGTGCTGTCTGAATCCAAACAACTCAGCCACTGGGTTACATGCTAGGGTTCGACAGACACAGCTCATGAATTCCATCAACAGGTGGGGAAACTGAGGCTGAGGAGAGGGTGTGGCCTGTCTGGTTCCTGTCTAAGTAGATGGCAAGAGGTGGAGCTTGTTCATTCCCTGGGTGGTTTCTCATCTCTCTACCCTCTTTAGCCTGTGTCAGTGGCTGGCACCCCTTCTTCTCGCTTCTGTAAGCAGGGCTGGCCCAGGTTGGTCTGTGCCAGTGAACTCTGGGTCCCTGAATTACAGTGTTTGTAGGGACAAAGAGGCAGGACACCTTGTGTGAGTTGGGGTCCAGCCCCATCTAAGACAAGTCCCAGGTATATGGCCACCTGCACTATAAAACGGGTAACTAATGATGAGGGCTAGATGAGGGAATGCAGGGCACACCTCTGGCCCCTGAGATATGCCCCCAAAATAGCTGCTGCCTCCTCCTGTCCCCACATTCTCCATGTCTTCACCATGCAGGCAGGGCTTCACCAGGCCCTGTCTCCAAAGCCAGTGGGAGGTCAGGGGGTCTGCACACCAAAAGGCAATAAAATAAAGATAAATAACACACAATAGATACATTTATTGCAAATGTGTTCTGCATAAAGTGCTCTCCGTGTCTAACAAAAGCTGGGTCACCCATTTCATAGGTGGGGACACCGTGGCTTAGGGACATTTAAGTTGTCCAAAGCTGCCCAGTGGTAAGCAGAGTTTGCAGTCCTCCTGAGAATGTACCTCTGCCTCCTCTAAGCCCCCTAAGCTGTCCTTATTGGTCTGGACTTGCCCACTGTAGCCACTGTGGCTGCTCCCACCAGGGCTGGCTGTCCAAGCATTAGCCCCAGTCAGCCCTATGCCTTCAGGGCCCACACATGAGCCCCATCCACACTTTCCTCTCGGTTTAGCCAAAGCCCATAAGAAGCCTTAGAACATGGCCTGACTTCTTTCTGGATCTGGGCAGAAACCAAACTAAATTCCAAAGACCCACATGATGAAGGAAGGAGGAGGTAGTGAGCTCACCCCTCCAGTCCCTTGGTTGTTACCCGGAGCCGCTTTGTGGGAAAAGTGGCCCAATCCTCAGTGAATTGATGCTTCTGGCCCCTGCATCTGCAGGGTAGGAGCTGACAGATATTGGCCTAGGGCAGCGGACCTCAAACTTGAGGCCACATTGGCAGCTTCAGAGGACATGTTAAGACACAGAAGTCTGGGCCTGCCCACACCCTACCCTGCCCCTCACCCTTGGAATTGCATGAGGTCTGGGGAGTTGTCTGAGAATTTGATTTTCTAACAAGTTCCCAGGTGACTCTGTTGCTGTAGGTCTGGGGTCCAGACCCTGAGAGCCACCCTGCTAGTGGTTACCCACCAGTCTTTCTAATGGTGTTTGGGACCAGGCATAGATTCACTATGCATACAGGTATATAGTGTATCTAAGTAGGGGCCCCCACTCAAACAAACTCCCACCCCTCCACATTTACATATGGGGAGCCACAGGAGGCCCTGGCTGAGAACCTAACCAGGGATCCCAGTTTTCACCTAGGTGGGGCTCCCAGCTGACAGCCAGCACCAGCACACCAGGCAGGTGCCACACCATCTTGGAAGGGAGTGCTCCAGCTTCCGGTCCAGCTGCCCCAGCTGACCGCCAGTGGAACGAGACTAGTCTACGTTGCTGAGCCCGCTCTCAGCCTGTCGTCTATAAAATGGGCCTGATGATGCCATCTCAAGTCGGATAATATGTGTAAAATGCCCTGCACACGCAGGCATCCTCAAGGAGGCAGGGACATTGTTATCGGGATCTCAGCCGAATGGGCCCTCCCTCCTTTGCCTGAAACACATGGGCCCCTCACCATGAGTTCCTGGCTGCATTTCTGTCATCATAAAAGATGGTCTTTCCATGAGCAAGCTTCTACTCATGGCGGCTTGTCAAGAAATTTCTTCTGCTCCCCACCCCCACCCCTCTCGCCTCCTCTTTGAGACCCAGTGGGAATGGTTGCCAGAGCAAGGCACGTAACAGCAGCAGGGCTGCCAAGTTGGTCCTGGACCCCCGCCACCAGGCCCTGCACCCCCAGTCGCCTGGTAGAGAGGTTGGACACAAGCTCTGGCCACCGCCCAGTTGCCGGGATGGGGGTATGTGTCTGCAGCTGGTGGGGGATGGAGAGAGCGAAGGTGGGTGGAAAGAGGTGCATGAATAATTCGTTGACCTTTCGTCTCTGTGTTTGGGTGAACATAAGCCTGTTTACAATAAACCCTAGGGAGATTTTTCATCCGTCCAAATGGAACAAGGGTTATGTAAGCAAAGCGACCTCAGGCTCAGCGAACACCTGCTCAGGGGGCCGCATGGAGGGAGCGCAGGAGGAATGGAGCCCTTGGTTGACTCATGATCAAGTTCACGATGACAGGGCTTTTATGAAGCAGGAAGACTAGCGAACACTTCCTGGGGTGTAGCAGACCAGGCCACGTGGGAGGGAGGGCACCCTGTCCCCTGCACCAGTCAAAACAAGCACATGACCCTGGGCCCCCGAGGTGGCTGCCTGGCCCTCGTGGCTATTTTGAAATTACTCTCAGTGTCCTCTCTCTTTAAAAGTCTGCATTTGGCATGGGTGACAGGCCCATGAGTGTCCCACACTCAACTTAAGGGGCCTGCATGTATTTCTGATTATGGTAAATAGGAAAGCAGGAGATCCATCCAGAAAAAAATGTTTAAGAGCAATTCACCCCTTGTTAGTACTTGTCTTCCTGCTGTATGCTGCCCTTAATGACCTTTAGGGCAATTTTGCATCCAGGAATGTGTATTTTAAAAAGCTGGTCTTCCTTCTTTGGGTTTTGGTGTATTTGGCTTATAAGATAAGCCATTTTGGAAATGTAAGGGGGGCAACCCATGTGTTCAGATGATCTGTGGAATTATTTGCAGAAGGTCTAGGCTGGTTGGCAACCTGTGCCCACTAACAATTTGGTACGTGTGGCTTAACCTCACTTGGGGTGGTATTCTGTCCTCTACATTCACCAGATTGGGGCATGGGCTTGGGAGTTTGAGGATGATCTTAACCTCTGGCTTACAGGGTGCCAGGCCAGAAAGAAGGAAGGACAGCATGGTTTGTCCAGACATCCCTCTCTCATTTTCAGCGTCTCATTTTCAGATTCTGTATTAGTATTTGGCAGATCGTACTTTCTAAAACAGCTGTGACAAGATCTCTCAACCCACAGGCTGTTCTGACAGCATCTTGTCCAGAGGAGGGACTCTGTGTTCCTCTCTGCTTGAATCTCAGTGGGCCTGTGAACACAGCAAAAGTGATACTGTGCAACTTCCCAGAGCTGGTCCTAAGAGGACACGCAGCTCCTGCCTGAGCCTCCTGAGACACTCATTCTTGGAACCCACATGGAGAGACCCATGTGGAGAGGAACCATGGCTCCCACCTTCCCCTGGGCTGCACTACCAGCTGACGGCCTGCACCAGCTGGCCAGCTGTGCCCTGCACTGTCGTGGGAGTGGACCTCTTTCTCCAGGTCATGCTACCCCAGCTGACCCTATCAGAGTAGAGATGAGCCTTCTTGCTGAGCCCTGCCCCAAATACAGATTAGTGAGCTAAAAAATGATTGCTGTTTTAAAATACTACGTTTTGGGGTGGTTTATTACACATTCATATAGGACTTTCAAATGAAGGGGTAAACATAGTGCTTGCTGTTATTCAGGGAGAGCTCTCCACCTGCCAGTCACAGTCACGCAAGCTTTGCAAACACAGTCTCATTTACGCCTCTTTACCATCTGAAGGGGCTGGTGCTGTTCTTGTCCCCTTTTTTACAGGAGGAAGCTGAGACTCAGAGGGTGAGCCACTTACCAGGAGCGCATGGCTAGGAAGTGAAGGAGCTGGATCCATAACCCACAGTGTCCAACTCCAAAGCCAGTGGGTGTCTTGCTCCACCCTGCAAGGTTAGCAACCTGAGGGTTGTAAACTCCCACTGGCCTTTCCAGTGTTCCCCAAGGTGTCACCATTTACCCAGCAATCCAGCCACACACCTGGTGACCCCTGTCACCAGGACCTCACTCAGGCCCCCTGCCAACCCTTGCTTCTGCTGTGCCCTCAGCCTGGAATGCCTCCCACCATAGAAAACTGTTCATCCAACAAGACAGGGTTCACAGGCCAACCGTTCTTCAAAGTTTCTCCTGGTGCTGGAAATGCACCATCTCACAGAGCTCCAGACTTGCAGAAGACCCTGGATCACGAACTTTGGGGGAACACTCCAGATTCTAGCCTGCCCCAGGGTCCATTTATTGCCGTCCCTGTGATTTCCCATCTGCGGGGCGGGCCTCTCGCAGGAGCCTTGTGGATTGAGTGCTTTTCAACTGTTTCTTCCACTAATTGCACCACCCTTGAGCTGCTTGCCAGCATTGGCATTGGCAGAGCCTGCTCAAGCCACATGTCATGGGCAGTCTGCTGGTCACCCCGCATCCATTCTGTCTTTCACTGCAGTAGAACCCTCTTCCTGTCCCTAGGTCTAGCTGGCACATGATTGCTGAGAATAAAGACAACTTTATCCGGCTTCCTTGGCAGCTAGTTATGTCCCTGTGACAGAGTCCTGAGGGGGCTGGCAGGGGCTTCCTTGAGGATGAGGCATTCCTCTCCGGGGGCTGGGGCAGTGGTGGGCGAGGGCTCACTGCTGAGTTCCTCTGTGGATATCGCAGAGCTGGAGGGACCTACCTCCATCGAGGATGTGCCCCCTTCCCAAGGGCAGCCATGTAGAACAACTAATCCATCCACTGGATGGTCTCTTGGCCACAGCTCAGGACAACCCCACGGGCTGTCCCAACTCCAGAGCTCCCCAAGGATGGGCTGAGGTCTCTGTTGTGGTGGCATCAGCCCGTCTCTTCCCTCTGCCTGGCCCCATGTCCTCCTTCACCAACTTCCATAAGCAATTCTGTCTCAGAGTCTGCTTTCTGAGGACTCTGCCTGTCAGTCTCTTCCTTCTTCCTGTTACCCTGGTGTTCACAGGGTGGCTGGAGACCAGGCTGCCATCCTGGAGAGCAGAGTACACAGAGTGGTCAGTGGGAAGGAGCCTGGATCCCTGAGGGCTCCGTGGAGCAGAGGATCGGCCAGCCCTGAACCGCCCATCTCCAAGTTATTATGGGAGAGAGATGCTTCTACATCGCTCAGACTACTATCGTTGGGGTTTTCTGTCATGCACACTACTTCTACTATCAATGTTTTCCTTGGTTCTTGCCATCACGCTGGTTACTAATCTTGTCTTCATTTTAATGGGAGAATCAGAGGCTCAGAGAAATTAAGTCTGTTGCCCAAGGCTGCTCAGTGAGAGGAAGTAAGACCCAAACCCAGCTGTGTCGTCAAACCCCATTGCCTCTCCCAGCATCCCTGCCACTTCATCTGCATCACTTCCCACCCCCACCCCATCCTCACCCCCACCCTGACACTTTGGTAGCTGGCTTGGAACGCCACTAACTTTTGGTCATTTGGGGCAGCTCCTTTTGTCAGCACCTCCCTGGAGCTGTTTGTTACGAGACTGATGAATCACCACCCAGAGCCAGTTCTGGGGATCCTTGACTCACCAGGGCACAAGGAGAGGCTCCAGCTGGAGAATGTCCTCCTCCCCATACCAGAGCGTATTCAACATGATGGGCAAAACATGTCAGAGTGAAGCGTCGGGGATTACTTTTTGTTCTCCTGGGATTGTGAGGCCTCGTGTTTCTCCAGCTGACTCCCAGGCTCCTTAAGGGCTTGGGCTCAGATGTCCCTTCCTCCAGGAAGCCTTCCTGGCTTGCTCCACCATGTTTCTGCTGTTCAACCCCAGTAGAGTTGCCCCAGTAGTTCTTATTGCTGGACAGTGGCCCCACTGGAAGCGCTGGCTAGGATGGGCTGTTCTCTCTCATGTCCCCAGCCTCCATGAGGCACACAGGACACAAGGAACGTGTCATAAGTGCTGATGAAGCAAGAATGAGGGCCTTCTCCTAGGACAGTTAGATCCCAGGAACCAGCCCCGCCACTACCCCCGGCTGCAGTGAAGACCTGGCCTGGTATCTCAGGCACGGCCTGTGGGAGCAAGAGCACTGTGCAGAAAGTGCAGAGAGCTGGGTGCTAGTTCCATCTTTCCCGGTAACCTGGAGGAAATAGTAATAACTCACATTTATGGAGAACTTCTATGGCCAACAACTGTTGTAGAAAGCCCTCGATCTGTAAGCCTCATGCCCACCCTCTAAGGAAGGGATGACTGTTCTTCTCAGGTTACAGAGGAGCTGCTGTACAGGTGGGGCTGAGAGGGCTCCTAACGACTGCACTGCCGAGCTTCTGGGCACCTTCCCTCCTCTTTGAGTCTCCCTACCCACCAAGTGCCAGCTCCATAAGCTCTAATGTCCGACCCAACTCCAAACTGTGGGCCTCTGTCTGCTGGGCTGGAGCCAGGGCTGCTGGAGCCTGCTTCGTCATGATGTGCAGGATCTAGAAGTTCACTTGGAGCCACATGTTTGGAATGCAGTGCCCTTCCCCATCAACCCAACATGACACGTGTAACAAGCTTCTCCGGCCAGCCCCCGGGAGCTGGCTCCCCAATGTGTCACCAGACACTGCAGCCCCTGAGTCTGGGCTGGAAAAGGCTTCGTGTCTGTGGTCATCTCCCCTGCCATCCTGCAGTTCCTCTGGGCACACGGGGAGGGGGGTGCTGTCCTCCTTCCCTCCCTTTTCTACAGCTGGGAGGTAGAGATGAGAGGGAAGGGGAGGGTGGCTGAGCCAGGCTGAGGCACTGAGCTGGGTGCAGGTTCAGATCGCAGTGTCAGCCTATCTCAAGTAGAGGAAAATGGCGCACGATGTGGGCCAGCACTCACTGAGACATCTCAGAGCACAGAGAGCCTGGTGCGGTCACCAGCAGTCCTTCATCCCAGGCTTTCCTAAAGTTGGGCACTGTTCTGAGCATTTTTCCTGCCTTAGCTCACCTAATCTTTGCAACTGCCCAGTGAGGTAGGTGATCTTTATGCTCATCTGACGGATGAGGAAACTGAAGTTTGGCCAGCTGAAGTGATGGCTGTGAGTCACTCCCTAATCAGGACATCCAGGACCAGAGCCCAGGGGTACAAACCTCAGAGCTTCCCCCACCCTTAAACAATTAAAGATAAACTGGAAAAAAGTATATGTGCATGGTTTTTCCAAGAGTATGAAAGTTTATGTGGCTCCCTCCCCTCGGAGATCCTGTGGGTCACTCTCCCCTGAGCAATCACCGTTACCGTTTCTTGGCTCTCTAGAAACATTTGATGAATGTACAAGCAAGCATGCACTCACTCTGTGCAGCAGCAGGAGTGCATCATGAACGCTGTTCTGCACCTTGCTTGCTTACCAGTGTCTCCTGGTGGTTGATCCACACCAGCACATGGTGAACGTGGTACATTTCCTTCCCACCAGGAACTCACATGCACAGACTTCTATATATTAGGAGATTCTCCAAGGCATGACTTCTCAGACTTTGGTGGGCAACAGAGTCGCCTGAAGAGCTTGTTAAAAATGCAATTTCTCGGCATCTGCCACCAGAGATTTGGTTTCAGTAAGCATGCCAGTTTTCTGTCGCTGTGTGACAAACCACTCAAAATTTTAGTGGCTGAAGATTACATCAGTCATTTGTTTTGTATACATTTGCAATTCGTGCAGGTTTGGTGGGGAAGGCTCCTCTCTGCCCCATGTGGTGTCAGCTGGAGGAGCTGCACTGGGGCTGGAGGATCCACTTCAAAGATGGCACAGCCACCGAGGGGCTGGTTGGAGCTGGCTGTGTGTGGGAAACTGAGCAGGAGCTGTCAACAGGAGCTGTCCATTTCTTTTCATGTGGCCTCTCCACAAGGCTGCTTGGACTTCCTCCCAGCATGGCAGCTGGGTTCCAAGAGCAAGTGTTCCAGTAGACAGGAGGTGGAGCTGCCCTGAAATCTGGCATGTGTCACTTCCAATAGAATGTCTGTTGATCAAGGGGTCAGAGAGTCTGTCCAGATTTCAGGAACGGGGATACAATCTCCACCTCTTCATGGCAGAAGCATCAAAGAACTTGTGGCTATCTTTCACTGCCCACAGATGGTCTGGGGTGGGGCCCATGGATGTACACGTCTGACAGGCTTCCAGGCAGTGCTCCTGTGTGTGCACACACTCTGAGCAGCGAGGCGTGGGACATCAGTATGTAAAGCATAGCTCTCTCATTCCATCCATCGATTAATGTATTCAAGAAATATCGTATAAACATCTATATGTTTAATACCACTAAGTAAATATAAACAAATCATTTATCTGTTTGTATACTTATTCATATAAGTAAATCATTAATAGACATTAAACACCTACTCTTATAGGCGTAGGAGCTATGTGCAACTTGCTTTTTGCATTTCCCAAAGCCCCTTAGCACAGAGTAGGTGCTTATTACCCATTAGCTGAGGGGGCTTTGTTTCCCCTCCCCATGGAGACTCTGCTGGAAAGGCATCTTTCCTTCCATTCTGAGCTCTGTCAGTGACGAAGCTCTCGGTGCTGAGAAACCTGTGCTCTGCTTCATGTCTGCGGAAAGCACGGGCTGCTGGTCTTCAGTTTCTGTTGTTGGCAGTGGTGTTAACTCCAATATCATTCTTCCCAGTGATGTGGCAGTGCTATTTTTCAGGCTCACAGTAAAGTCAATCTGTCCCTAACCCAGGAAACAATGATCAGGTACACACCATTTCTCAGAGGAGCAAAAATGTGTTTGCCCCTCGCCTTTGCAAGTGCATGAGGTTCACTCTGGTCTGCTCAGGAAGACACCGAGAAGTAGGTCTCTGCCAAGGGTGAGCAGCAAATGTCGTTCCACTGAGCAGCTCTTCTCCAGGACGTCGGCAGGGCAGCCTTTGCTAGCTTGTGAGGGCAAATCTCGTTGTGTGTGTGATTTCTGTTGCTGTTGTTTTTGCCTGATTGGTGTATATTTGACGTCTTTGAAAAGCTGTGTTAGCGATGCTTTCCACCTGTGATTACAGCAGCGGTCTGCTCCAGTGTGCCCTGCTCGGCGCTCGGCTCTGCGGCGCTCGGCTCTGCGGCGCTCGCCTGCAGCATGTTCTGCATTGGAAGCAGGCTGTGCAGGCCGCGGGAGCAGTGGTGGTGTGTCGCGACGGGCTCGGCTTAGAGTTTGCATGGGAGAGCTCTGCACCCCGGTGGGGACCTCAAGAGCCTTCCCGGTGCCTGAGGGGAAGGATGCACTTTGTGCAGACTCCGAAGCCACCATGTGGGTGGGTTTTAATATCAACATGCAGCTCTTTTGTGCTTCTCCCGGTTTTTTGTACATAAACAGTTGGTGCTTCTAATGTGAAAAGGAGGAGTAATGTTTTAGTTTAGGTCCTGCAGCACTAGATCCTGAGACAAGGGTTGGAGCATGCTGGTTACTTGGGAGTTATTAGGAGACCATTGTGTTCCCCCCAAAGTTTAGGTCGAGGTCCTAATCCTGTGGGTGTGACCTTATTTAGGAATAGGGTCCCTGCAGATGCGATTAGTTAGGATGAGGTCACACTGGGTTAGGGTCGACCCTCATGCAATGCCTGGAGTCCTTATAACAAGGCCTGTGAAGAGGCACAGAAAACGCCATGTGACAGAAGGCAGAGCCTGGAGTGATGTGTCTGCAAGCCGGAACACCAACACACGGGCAGCACCAGAAGCTGGAGAGAGCAAGGATCAGGCTCTCCCTCAGAGCCTCCAGCAGGAACCAGCCCTGTTGACACCTGGATTTCAGACTTCCAGCCTCCAGAGCCGGGAGAGAGTAACTTCCTGTTGTTTTAAGCCCCCAAGTCTGTGGCACTTTGTTACAGCAGCCCCAGGAAGTACTCAACCCACCATCACACAGCTACCAGCAGGCAGAGCCAAGATTCAAGCCCAGGCTGTCTCCCCAAGCCCCAGGCTCTGCTGACCTATGGCGCAGTCTGCTTTGCATCTTCACATGCACTAGCACATTTGCGCAGCTTTCCCTGCACACAGTGCTGTGGATCTGGCCCTTCCCTCCCATTCTTCTGGCTCTTCTCCCTGATGAGTTTGGCCAATGGCGGTAAGTGGGCATTATTGCTGCTAACATCTTCCTGCCCCAGACTGCCATCTCTCTCTAACTCCCCTTCTGTCCTGTCACTGCTCTACATGAAACCCCTCCCTGGCTCCCTACTGTCTGGGTGGAGCCACTCCCCTGCACCAGCCTCCATGCTGTTCCTCAAACACATGCGCACTTGCCTGCCCCAGGGCCTTTTCACGTGCTACCAGGTGCCCAGAATGCTCTTCCTCCACACATCTGTGGGGTGGCTCCCTTCCCTCCTTCAAGTCTTTTTCAGTCAGGGTCCCAGATGGAGATGGAATTCACTCTTGATATTTGAATGAAGAGAGGGGAACGAGAGTAATGGACAGTGGGACCCTTGGGGACTAGCAACAGTGGGGAGCTGCTTCCACCTCTGAGGCTGTTGGGGAGAGGGGAGGAGGCTGTGGTCCTAAGAACCAGAACTCATGGTGGCACAGTCACCTCCAGAGACACACGGCTTCCCAGCTACCTGTCCACTCCAATTCCACTGGCTGAGTCCCCCAGGAAGGCTGGGGCGGGGGCCTGCACACAGTCCACAGGGTGCTGCCTCATGGGGCACTGGGCTGGGGGAGCCAGGAAAGAACACCACAGTCCTCGCTCAGATGCCACCTTCTCTGTGAGGCTGTCACCAACCCACAACCCTGTGTAGATTAACCACCTCTCTGGCACCTGCTGTCTTCCTTCCTGACCTAATTGTAGTTCCCAGCAACCGACATCCTATCTCACTTTCCTCTTTCTTTCACTGCCTGTCCCCCGCTAGAATTAAGGTTTCACGAGGGCAGGGACTCTATACCCTCCCTGTCTTGTTTTGAAAAGTTCCAAACCTGCAGCTGAAAGTGTAGTGCTGTGAGTACTCACGTACTCTTCATGCAGAAGTACCAAGTGTCAACATTTTGAAAGGCACAGAGGATTTTTTTTTTTAAGTAAACTTTATGGATGTAGAACCTACAAACAGAAAACTTCATGAACCATCAGCACTGAGGCAGGGGTTTTTGATTCTCTTATTTGCAGCTGTATACCTAGCACCAGGAATGATGATTTGTTAAACATGAGTATTTGTTAAGCAGATGACAGTTTGAATGTCACATTGATTTAGGTGAGCCTGTGATTACCACTGGTCTGGCATGCTACGCCCTGTGGGGCAGGGGCTCTTGGCATTTTTCTCTGTTGCTCAGCCTCATTTATTTATTTCATCCGCACATCAACTCTGTGAGGTTGCTGTTACTATTTCCCCCCATTTTTCAGATGAGGAAGCAAAGGCTCAGAGAGGTTAGAACACTTGCCCAGTGTCACATAACTGGAAAGTGGCAGAGTCTGACCCACACTGGGACACCTCAGAATCCAGAACCCATGCTCTGAGCTCTTGTGTTTTATTGGCTGGCAGTGCAGCATAGGGGCTACTAGGATAGAGGATGCAGATTCATACCATTGGGCTTGACCCTGGCTCTGCTACTTACCAGCATGGGGCCCTGGGCAGGTGACTTTACTCTGACATCACATTCAAGGCACTGCTGGGCTCGGATGGACCAGGAAAATGCCCAGCCCGCAAAAGAGGCTGCCCACATGCCCCCTTCACTTCTTGCCTGCCCTGCTTTCTGCTCTAGCCTGGCGCTAACCCCAAGGCTCAGCAAGCTGGTGCCACTCCGCTGTCTCCCCTGCTGCACGAGGTGCCTGCCTTTACACCTGCCGTCCGCACCTCCTGCTGGCCTCAGCCTGGACTGACAGCCACATTCTCATCCTGGCTGGTTGAGCTTAGTAACTCCACTCATGGAGCTGGATGTGTCAGAGGGATATGAGTGTTTATTCTCTTGTTATCTAGTATGAATGTTTTCGTGTTCATCTACATCTATGTTGTGTGTTCACAGTGGACAAATGAGCAAAATTGGATAAGCAAAAAGAAAAGCAGGTTGTGGGAAATCCCACCATTCAGAGATACCTTTACGGATGCCCAAATGTTCTTCATTTGATGTGTCTTTAAAAACATTCTTTGATGCATTTTTTAAGTTTTTACTCTCCTTAGAGCATCACATATATTATCTCATTTTATCCTTACACAATTCTATCAGGTTTGCAGTATTTTAATCCCCATTTTATTGAACTGAGCTGAAGTAAAATAGTTACATTTGTTCAAAGTTACATAGTTCTTAAGGGGTAGAGCTGGGATTTTTTTTTTAATGTAAGAAAGAATTTATTTATTTTTTATTTTATTAATATACAATGTGGTTGATTATTGTGGTCCATTACCGAAACCTCCTCCCCCCCTCCCTCTCCCCCTCCCTCCCAACAACCTCATATCTGTTTGCTTGTCATAACAACTTCAAGGAATTGTGATTGTTGTGTCTTCTTCTCTCTCCCCCTCCCAGTTTAATTGTGTTTATTTATTTATTTTTAGCTCCCTCAAATAAATGTGAACATGTGGTATTTCTCTTTCTGTGCCTGACTCGTTTCACTTAACATAATTTTCTCTAGGTCCATCCATGTCATTGCAAATGGCAGTATTTCATTCTTTTTTATAGCAGAGTAGTATTCCATTGTGTAGATATACCACATTTTCCGTATCCACTCATCCAATGATGGACATTTTGGGCTGGTTCCAACTCTTAGCTATTGTAAAGAGTGCTGCGATGAACATAGGGGAACAGGTATGCCTTCGACTTGATGATTTCCGTTCCTCTGGGTATATTCCCAGCAGTGGGATAGCTGAGTCATATGGCAGATCTATCTGCAATTGTTTGAGGAGCCTCCATACCATTTTCCATAGAGGCTGCACCATTTTGCAGTCCCACCAACAGTGTATGAGAGTTCCTTTTTCTCTGCAACCTCGCCAGCATGTATCGTTCACAGACTTTTAGATATTAGCCATCCTAACTGGGGTGAGATGGTATCTCAGTGTGGTTTTGATTTGCATTTCCTGAATGCTGAATGATGTTGAGCATTTTTTCATGTGTCTGTTGGCCATTCGTATATCTTCCTTTGAGAAATGCCTGTTTAGCTCCTTTGCCCATTTTTTAATTGGGTTACTTGTTTTTTTCTTGTAAAGTTGTTTCAGTTCCTTGTATATTCTGGATATTAATCCTTTGTCAGATGTGTATTTTGCAAATATTTTCTCCCACTCTGTTGGTTGTCTTTTCACTCTGTTAATTGTTTCTTTTGCTGTGCAGAAGCTTTTTAGTTTGATATAATCCCATTTGTTTATTTTTCCTTTGGTTGCCTGTGATTTGCGGGTCATATTCATGAAGTCTGTGCCAGTCCCACTTCCTGGAGTGTTTCTCCTGTTTTCTTTAAGAAGTTTTATTGTTTCAGGATGTATATTTAATTCTTTAATCCATTTTGAATTGATTTTGGTATATGGTGAGAGGTATGGGGTTAGTTTCATACTCCTGAATATGGATATCCAGTTATCCCAGCACTATTTGCTGAAGGGGCAGTTTCTTCCCCAGTGTATAGGCTTGGTACCTTTATCAAAGATCAGATGGCTGTAGGTGTGTGGGTTGATTTCCGGATTCTCTATTCTATTCCATTGATCAGTGTGTCTGTTTTTATGCCAGTACCATGCTGTTTTGGTTATTATAGCTTTGTAGTATAGTTTAAAGTCAGGTAGTGTTATGCCTCCAGCTTTATATTTTTTTTGCTCAGGGTTGCTTTGGCTATGTGTGGTCTTTTGTTATTCCATGTAAATGTCTGGATAGTTTTTTCCATTTCTGAGAAAAATGTCATTGGAATTTTGATGGTAATTGCATTGAATTTGTATATCACTTTGGATAGTATGGACAGTTTCACAATGTTGATTCTTTCAATCCAAGGGCATGGGATATCTTCCCATCTTCTTATGTCCTCTTTAATTTCTCTCAACAGTGGTTTGTAGTTCCCATTATAGAGATTTTTCACATACTTGCTTAACTCTATTCCTAAGTATTTTATTTTTTGGTGGCTATTGTAAATGGGCAAGCTTTCTCGATTTCCCTTTCTGCATGTTAACTATCAGAGAATAGAAATGCTACTGATTCTTGTGCGTTGATTTTGTATCCTACAACTTTGCTGAAATCATTTATCAACTCCAAAAGTTTTTTTGTAGAGGGTTTAGGCTGTTCAATATATAGGATCATGTCATGTGCAGACAGGTACAGTTTGACTTCATCTTTTCCAATCTGGATGCCCTTTATTTCCTTATCTTCTCTGATTGCTCTGGCTAGTACTTCCATCACTATGTTGAATAGGAGTGGTGACAGTGGGCATCCTTGTCTAGTTCCTGTTCTTAAGGGAAAAGCTTTCAGCTCTTCCCCATTCAGGATGATATTGGCAGTGGGTTTATCATATATAGCTTTAATTATGTTGCGATACCTTCTGTCTATACCTAACTTGTAGAGAGTCTTTATCATGAATGAGTGTTGAGTTTTGTCACATGCTTTTTCAGTGTCTATAGAGATGATCTTATGGTCCTTGTGTTTGATTAGAGCTGGGATTTGAACTCAGCTAGGCTGACTGAAGAATCTGTATTCTTACCCTTAGACCCACACACATGCACACACATGCATACTGACAAAGAGGGGAAGCTGACTGTAGCTTTGGTAATGTTTAATGTAATAATAGAGCAGGAATGTGTTTCCATTTCATTACATGGAATCCCCCCTGCATTTTCGGTCCTGCCTAGGAGCTAGGGCCATATTTACTCAGTCCTTTAGTGTTGGGTATCTAGATAAACATCACCGCAGCAAACATCTTAGAGTTAAACCTCTTTGCACACATCCTTAATTATTTCCTTTCTGTAAATCCCTACCAGCAGAGAAGCCAAGTCCCTGTTTATTCATACTTGCAATTTGGGTAGATATTGCTAAATCGACTTCCAGAAAAGCTGAACAAATTTACACTCACAGGATCTGAGCAGGATCGACGGGGTTTTGAAAAATCTTTCATAACTAGGGTTTTGGTGCCTTAGAGGCTTTTTTGGCCAATAAGACCCCGACGATGTTCCAAGGCGGAATACTCCAATTACCTGGGAAGCCGAGCCAGCAATCCGGATGCCTGGAAAGGAAGGAAGGAGGAGGGAGGGGAAGAAGGATGAGGGAGCTCGATTCTGCAAAGACTTCTTGAGAAAGACTCTTCCCTAGGATTAATTTGCGCATATTTGTTCTCTCAAATTGTTCGTGCATGAGGCTAGCATTTATGAGAAAGGGAGAGGATTTACCCTGTCACTGTTTGGAATTAGTTATATCCGAGAGCACTAAACAGTCTGTCTTAATGCTTTAAAGGTGATTTCATGGAAGAGCATAGAAGTGACTGGACATGAACTCACAAAATGTCCCACTTAATTAGAACAGGGCAGGCAAAGCATATCTGCCCCATTTGGCCAAGACCCCATAGCATCATGGGCCCTGGTCCTATCACCAACCATGCCTCGCCGGATCATTCATATGTGGTCCCCAGAGGCTTGCTGACAACTTGAGCACAAAATAAAGAGGGTTTGCAAAGAGCTCATTGGAATAAGCAAGTGGAGAGCAGTGTGGTGTGTGGAAAGAACGTGGGTTTGGGATGGGGCAGACAACCAACAAGTTCCATCTCTGCGTCTTGCCAACTCAGGGACTCTGGATAAGCCGCCTAACCTCTCAATTTCCTTATGGGGGTCATGGCACCTACCAGCAGGGCTGTGAAGATGAGAGTAAATTGGGTGCAAGGGGCCTGGGGCCCTCATAAATGATACCCAGTGCTAATTTTTATCATAAAATCAAGAAAGGAATGAATGAAATCCAGAACAAATGAGGTCCCCAATTAGAGGAGCCAAAATATTGGCTATAGGTGAAGATGATGGCCTCTTCACTCTGTGATCTAGAATCTTCTCCCCAATCTCCTGGAATCACTCACTTTACAGATGAGAAAATTCTAAATGGGGACCTGCTAAAACCCTAAACCCATGCTTTGTCTGGGGAGAAACCCCCCTCCCCCAAAAAATCATATAAGAAAATGGAAATTCACTTTCAAACTGATTTTGGCATCAGGGAACGCAGCCTTTGCCTGGGAAGTGGGGGCGTGGGGTGCAGGAGGCAGGGTGAGAGACCAGCAGCTCTGCGGATCAGACCCCCAGGACATGCTGCCCAGACAGCCTCACTGGAAGAGAACATCTAACTGCAGTTTTCTTCCAAGGAAAGCAACCAGAGGAGGCATTTCCTTGAGGCTGTTATCACGCTGAGCGAAACTATAAAATGGTTATTAATGTTTGGGATTTCCTAATTTTTTTTAATTAAGAAGGAGGCCCTGCAAAGTGATGCCTGTTTTCCATAATTGGAGCGTGCTCCCCAGACGGCCATTCAGCCACCTTGAAAATCAATGTTTTCATGACCCTTGACCCCTTTTTCACTGAGGAGTGTCTCTCCTACAGGTCGCTCCCCAGGATGAGAACAATAAAAGCAAATATGTAACAGCGAAGGCCTGAGGTTAACGTCTTTAACAAGATAATGTTACTTAAGGGAGCTGTAAAGCGAATCATTCCAAAACTCCATGTATTTGCTGCAGCTCCGACTGTGTAATGAAACCACATGCACACGCTGCCTGCTGGTCTGGCTGTGGTCGGGGCTCCCTTTGTATGTTGCTTACTTTGATCATGTGTCAGACTGTTAGTTTAATTCTGTAATCGTTCACAATCCCTAAAAGATATATGAAAGGTTGTTTGATGTGACTGTGGAGGTTCTTGTTTGAGACTTGTTGCCGTCTGCTGTGTTTTCTAGACTAATCGATGTTTGATGATCGAGTGGGATTGATGCTCCCATGGGGACAGCTTTTCCCTGTGCAAGTGTGAGGTGTGACATGTCCACCCCAAGCTCAAGTCCCCATGACATGAAACCTGAGCATGACAACCGAAAAATTCAGCTCAGCAAGCAGATGTTTTGGCTACCTGATGCCAAACATCTGGCCCTTTGGAAAAGAAGAGGGTTGATGGAAATGTTCAGGTTTAATCTGGATTTTGGCATCAGGTAAACACAGGCTAACACCCTGGTAGGTAAATTCAACTGATTATTGATGTAATATTCCTTGAAATTGTATACACTCTACTCAAACCATGTTCATCAGAGCAAAATCTCAGTTGCTGAGCACCGAGGATGGGAAAGAAGAGCTCTTTAAGAGATTCGTGCTGCAGCCAAGAGCTCACCTGATGTTTTTCTTGTGCCTATGTCATTGTGAGTTGAATATGGGAGTAACCAAGACAAAAAGCCTGCCTCATGTTGAGAAATGCAAATTAAGACCACAATGAGATACTAGTGCACACGTGCCAGGATGGCTGCAATAAAAAATCTTATCAAGTATACTAAGTGTTGGCAAGGATGTAGGAACCAAGGGACACATGGTCACTAGGCAGTCACAATTCAGGGTGACCAGGGCCATTACGGAGATGACACACAGGGCAAAGAGGGGCACAGAAAGCACCTGGCCAGACTATCGAGTGCGGAAGCTTCCCAAGAGAGCTTGTGTGAGCTGAGACTTGAAGACGTTAGCCAAACATGAATGGAGGGGAAGAATATTCCAGGGTAGAGAACAGCCTGGGCCAAGACTGGGGGGACAGAAATCCTGGCTGTACCAGGGAGCTGCTCACAGTTCAGAGATTTTTTTTGGAAACCAAACCGAGGCTTTGCCATCCTTCTAAGTAATGGTCCGGGATACGTTGCTGGCCTCCTAACCCATCTCTCACTCCCAAGACCTGTCCTCTGTGCTACCTCCACTCTCAAGGCTGGAAGGGTTAGTTCACTCTCCCAGCATTCCTGTATCTAGAAGGGCCACATACCCTAGCTCTGAGTTCTCGCCATTGAGACCAAAGAGGTGTATTCTAGGGAGAGTTGTAGAAAAGCTTCCATTTTTATAATGAGAGAGAAAGAGAGAGACAGACAGACTGATTGCTGGGTGCTGTCCTTTTTGCCCTTTCTGGAATGCAGAAGTTCTGTCTGGAGCAGTGGCAGCCATTTTGCAACCATGAGGGAAAGGCAGAAAAATGTTCAACATGTGGATTCTGACACCACCAAGCCACTGGACCAACGCCAGCAGCCATCTGTTCCCAGACTTCCTATTATGGGGAGCAAATATAAACATGCCCTGGGCAAACTGGAACTTCCACCCTTGCCACCTTATTCTCCACTTCTCCTCTCCCTCTCTACACTCAGACACATTGACTGTCTTCCCTCTTCACACGTGTGCTGCTTGCTCGGCCTCTGCTTCCCACTTTGCACAAGCAGGCTCCTTGACCTGCCTACTGTGTTCTTTCTGCCTTTGCCTCTTACTTCACTCCTCCTCTTCCTTCAGGCATCAGCTCCTCTGTAAAGCCTTCCCTGGCCTGCCAGGCAGGGCCAGCACCTCCAGTCACACATCCTCATAGCATCATGCACCTCTGCTCCCTGCTGCAGTGCTGCATCACCTTGTGGAGTTGTTTGGACCAGTGTCCTTCTCCCTTGCTAGAGCTTGAGCTCCACGGAGGCAGGGACAGAGCCTGGTCTCCTTGGATCGTATCCCAGGGTGACACAGAGTGGCTGGCACGTAGCAGGCATTTGGTGGACACTAGAGGAGTGGATGAGTGCAGCACTGCATGTCAGAGGCACATTGCAATAGCTCAGGCCAGCAGACAGGCGGGGCCCAGGTCACTCAGAGCCTTTTAGGCCCTAGTGTGGCGCCTAGACCTTCCGCTGAGGGCAGTGGGGGGGTTGTGAGCAGGGAGATGATGTAATGAGATTTCCCTGGCAACTGAGGTTGCCCCTTCTTAGGGCATTTTGGTAGGGGCAGATAAAGGAGTGCTCCAATTACCAGTGCTGCATCACAAACCACCACATGAAGCAGCCACCATTTTATTCTGTTCATGGTTTCTGTGGTCAAGAATTTGGGCAGAGCTCAGCTGGTGGTTCTTCTATTCCTTGTGGCATCTACTGAGGTCACTCAGAGGTACTCAGGGGGCAGATGGGCTGGGCTGGAGGGTCCAGGCTGGCTTCACTTGTGCAGCTGGTGCCTGCTGGGGATGAGCGGGAATTTCTACCAGAGCACCCAACGTGGCCTTGCTGCCTGGTGGTCTCGGGGTGGTCGGTCACCTCATGGGGCATCTGGCTTCCCCAGGGGACCAGGTGGAAGCTGCATGGCTTAGAAGTCACACAGCACAACTTCCGCTGCATTCTATTGGGTGAAGCAGTTGCAAGCCCACCCAGACTGATGGGGAGTGGCACAGACTCTGAATCTCAGTGGGAGGGGTGTCAAAGAATTATGGAATCACATTTTAAAACCACCACAGGGGCAAATCAGGCATGGTTGCTGCTGAGACGCATTCTCTTTCCACAGAACCACCAGGCCATAAGTTCACCAGTCCAGCTGCCTCTGGGCACACTCAATATAGAGGTCCCAGCTGAGCTGTGTCCTTTGCCCAGGAGACATCCAAGCAGTCCTGGCTGTGGCTGAGTTGCAGGAGCCAGCAATAGAATGGGGATAGAGGCTGAGAGGCAGGAAGAGGGTCCACCACTGCGCAAGTCCGTCAGGGAGCAGGATGCAGTGCGGCGTGAAGCCCTCACCCCGCCAAGATGGGCTCTTGTCCTCGGATTCTGGGTGTGCTGCGTCCCTCACAGGGTCTCAGGAGCTCTATCTGTAAAACGGGCATTTCTTCCATATTCCAGAGGAGACTTCTTACTTTTGTTTGTTCTTGGAGTTGGCTGGTTTGTTCACTAAGCCGGTGAGGACTGCATTTATCACAATTACATAGTAATAACAATAATAATAATGGCAATAATAATAATAGTTTTATTGAGTGCTTGCTATCAATCAGGCCCCAAGTTTTTGCGTGTATTAAGTCCTTAAATCCACAAGAAGGCCCTGTGAGGTCCTCAAGCCATTTTACGGGGTATATGCTGAGGAAGAGAGACTGAGAGACTCTTGAGGTCACACAGCCTGGAAGTAGAGGGCTGGGGTCCTTCCTAGACACCGGGGCTCCAGACACCGACAGTTCTCATCTATGTATCTCTTGATACACACATCCCAGGGTGCGATTAAAAGTATTTAGCAACAGGTGTGGAATGGACCCATTAGGATGAACATCAGCTAAAAACAATTGTCACCACCACACCAGCAGGTACCGCAAGGTCTGTGTTGCGATCCCTATCCATTTTCTTTTCTTTTTCTTTTTTGGCAGCTGGCCGGTATGGGGATGTGAACCCTTGACCTTGGTGTCACAAGGCTGAGCTCTAACCCACTGAGCTAACCGACCAGCTCTCTTTGCCCCTATCCAAATCCACATCTGCATCTCCATCGCTGGCTATATGATCCTGCTATCCCTGTACCTATAGTCACATCCGTCTGTCTGTGTGTATACATATATCTGTACGAGGGCATTTCAAAAAGTTCATGGAGAGATTTGTTTTATCTTTCAATTCCATTTTTCCATGAATCTCTTGAAGTGCCCTTGTACCTATATCTATACCTATATCCATCGATATCTGTATCTATATTCATATCTATATTCACCTAGTTCTATTTATACCCGCATCCTTCTGAGTCTGGGTTTCCCCCAAAGTGATCCCACAACAAGGACACGGTGCAGGGAGTTATTGGGGGGCAATCCCAGGAGACCCAAAGGAGAAAGTGAGGCAGGAGCAGGGAACAAGCTGCATCAGGAGAGCTACAGAGAGGGTGGGCACCTGGGACTGAGCTCCACCTGGGACTCAGTAGGGGGGACTCCGGGGCATGGGCGTTGGCCTTGCCTCACTGAGGGTGTTAGTTGTCTTAGTTTGGGGTAACCCTGGAAGCCAGCCCTGAGATGCAAGGGGAGTATTTAGGAGACGGTCCAGAAAATGCTGGTCTGGGGCTGGAGTGTGAGACAGGGTGGAGCTGGCAGCCACACAGGGTCTGTCACAAGCAAGACATCTGTGGCACCTGGGATTTGATCCTGCTGGGAAATTCCGGAAGCCTATTAGAATATGCACCTCTGAGTTGTCCCACCTGTGGGGGAAATTGGGGTCCCATCGATCAGTGTTTGAGGGCTGCTGCTGGAGGTTAGTCCCCCACTCCTTCGGGTATGGCACACGGGTGGGCATGATGGGCTGGGTGGCAGAGAAAGCCCACGGGCCACGGCAGGCAGGCGCTGAACTTGGAGAGTGGTCCGGGGTTCCCAGAAGAGGTGAGGGCAAGAGGATTTGTGGGGGGCGGTTGGCAGGAATTGCTGCAGGTGTTCCTCGCCCACAGAATGAGGGCTGCCCCCACCTCCAGGGGCGTGTGATCTCTGCCTCTTCTGGGCTGTGCTGCTCATGGACCGAGCAGCCTCCCCTGATGAGGAGAGAGCCCTTAGGGAGAAGCAGAGAGATTCAGGGCCTGAGCTGGGTGGGGCTTAAGCAGCTTCTATGACCTCTGTATCCAGTTCCATATCATTCTCTAGGCCAATCCAGTCCCAGAAAACACTGGAAACCCAACCCCAAAGGGTGGTCTGTGGATGTTAGGGTCCCAGGCAGTTTCAGTTTTCTTTTTGGGGCTCTTAGGACTTTTCCAAATTTTCTCAAGTGAACATGCATCACTTCTGTAGTCAGGGCTGTCCTGTGTGACCATGAGTCTGTCTTCGCTTTCTGGAACCTTCAGGGAGGATCTGAGCTTGCCTGGTTTTGTCTGTTCCCAGCTGGTGACTGTGGCCAGCCCTCCAGCACCTCAGGCCTCGGTCTACTCTCCTTAAGATGAGGAGATCTGATTAGGAAGATGCAGTCTAAGCTTTAAATTCCTTTTCATGAACTGAGTTCTCAACAAATCCTCAAATAAAAAAAATATATATATATTGTTTTAAGTAACCAAAGATTTTAGAACAACAAAAATATTAGCATCTGGATGTGTAAAATGCGTTAAAAAAATCTTAGGCAAACAGTTCTCCCTCCAGGACTGGCCAGTTCTTCTCCCACAAGCAGAATATTTTTAGAGCATTTTCAACCTATTTTCAATGAATCTTAGTTTTTTCCCTCCCCCACCCACTGAGTACCTGTGGTGTAGAAGTGAATTTATAACAGGAAACCTTTGATTTTGGAGCCTTTATGTTTTTGAAGTCCTCCAAAGCAGGGCCGTAAAACAACTGGCTTGTTTTAAAGGAATGTGACATTGTCCACGCGGGGGTTGGCACCCCGTCTTCCTCACCCTGGGAGGGGCACGTCGGTGCTCACAGCAAGGAAGCGCCCGCCCCATGAAGGAAGTGGCCTGGGTGTGAGGCCCCATACTGCTGGTCACTCAGCCCTGCCGTGGCCCCAGCCCTCAGTGTGACCACTGAGAGGGCAGCGCAGAGGGGCTGTGGCCCCCACGCGAGGCCACCTGGAGCATGATGTCCCTGTGCAGATTTGGGATTATTCTTCCATCGGTGCGACAACTACTTTCACAGTGGAGGAGAGAAACACAATTGCATTAAATGCTTGTGCTGATGGGAAGAGGCACTAGAATCCCAAACATGTTAAAGTGATCAGTACGCATCCTAGACCTGAGGAAATGAGATCGAGGGAGGCTGAGTCCTCAAAGATTCTAGATCTGCCTGCAGGGGCTGCCCAGAGAGTCCAAGCCCACCCCTGACCCCACTTAGCAAGTTGGCGGCTGCACGTTCCCATTGGATTTTCCAGTTGCTCAGCTGCTCCTCGGAACAGGGCATCTGCAGCGATCTGAGTGGGTGGTCTTAGGGAATCGACCCCACTAACCCGGTGCTGTGCATTCTCACTCAACCCTTGCCGCAGCACCGTGTGGTCAATATTATTCCTGTTTTAAATGAGGGGCCTGAGGATCCGGGATGAGTCGCTGGAGGTGACAACTCGAATGTGCATTCCGGGATTTTTATAGCAACATCTGAATCTCTAAATCCTCGTCCTGCCCAGTTTTCAGCCTGCATCACCTTTTTGCTCGCATCTTCTCCCATCCTGGTGATAAAGAGGGTTGTTATTCCAACTCCACAATAGCAGAGAAGGAGTAGTTGTGACAGACATGGTATAGCTCACTACACCTAAAGTATTTTGCAGAAGAGGAAACAGCTTCTGAGAGGTTGAATCATGTTCAGAGTCACACAGAGTGAGTTGTGGAAGCTGATGCAAATTCTGACCAGAGCAAACTTCAGTCTAGACCAGGACTGGCAAACTCTGGCTCCCGGGCCAAATCCGGCCCACCCCCTGTTTCTGTAAATAAAGATTTATTGAAACACAGTTATGCCCATTCATTTACATATGGTCTACAACTGCTTTTGCACTGCAGTGGCAGAGGTGAGTAGTTGAATGACTAGAGTAGCACTACACAACAGACAAGGGACCTCAACTGTGGCAGGTCAGTCTGGATTAACTGCATGACATGGAAACTACTCTATTTGTTGCAGGTTTTCACACAGGGTGTTGGGAGCATGAGAATTCGTTGCAGGGGCTGGAAGAGCACAGTTGCCCCGTGCACATCCAGCCTCTTGCAGAACATGTGCACTTTCTCCTGGTAATGGATGATTAGCTACCATTAGGCTCTGATAATTCCCTGGACAGCCCTACAGTTCAAAGCCCATCCCCAGAGAATAAAGGTCTGGGCAGCAGTGAGCTGGGGGCCACAAACTCAGAAACAACGTGAGCTTCCACTGCGTGCCTGGGAACAGGAGCAAAAGCCACACAGTGATGCATTTCCTGAGTGAGCCAGTGCCGGAAAGGCAGGAAGGTTAGTGCCTATGCATTTTTATGGGCACCCAACATGAGATTTGGGGGAATGGAGGATTGAAAGCCAAACAATGTGTGTGAATTGTTAAAAAAGAAGAAGAAAGGCCACACGCCTTTGCATTCGAGGGAGACATACAATGGAATCGATGTTAAAGGCATCTCACATTGATGAAAAAGCTAAAGTCAACTCAGCCTGGAAATCAGGAGCATCCCCCCACCAGGCAGAGCCTCCGTGGGAGCAAAGAGCAGTGACTGTAGGACTGTGGACTTTTAGGAGACTTGAGGGGTCCTGACAGCCAGCCCCCTGCTTTCAGGCAAGTGATACCCGCCATCCAAAGTGAAAGGGCTTTTTTTTTTTCTTTTTAATTTTTATTTTGTCAATATACAATGTAGTTGATTATTATGTCCCATCACCGAAACCTCCCTCCCTCCTCCCTCTCCCCCCTCCCACCCAAGCATGTCCTTTCCATTTGCTTGTTGTAAGAACTTCAAAAAAATTGTAGTTGTTATATCTTCCTCTCCCCCCCCAAAGGGCTTTTTTTAATGTTTGTTTGTTTCCCCAAAAGTACAGTAAAGTGTTAAGGTTGGAAGTTGATAACTGTCCTTTACTGGGAAGGTCTCAAGTCATACGTGATGTGCATTTGGGTCATGGAATTAGCTGTCACTCAACAGGAACTTTATCTGTTCTGGACACATGTACCCAGGAGAGAGAGGTGCCAGGCAAGGAGATGGAAGCTAGCCAAGATGGGTACCTCCTTTCTTGATCGTTAGCTAGGAAGTGGCTGAGCTGGGCTGAGTGCAAGCCTACCCAAGTTCAGAGCCATGGTCTGACTACCGAGCCATGCACGTAGATGCTGCAGCAGTGCTCGGGCAAACCTGATGCTGAATGTGCAGCAAGCGCTCAGGGAGCGAATTCCTGCTGGTCTATTGGACTCAGCAAGCTTGTGGGCACCTGGAGGCTGAGGGGGCCATTCGTACAACCATCCTCTACCCATCCACTTGACCCTGCTAGTTAGCTTTAATTCATTCATTGTCTTAAATCACTTAAATGACCTTACACTCCGTTCATAGCCACTGAATTTGAAAGTGATAGTTGACTCACAGCTGTGTACCTCTACTGACAACCTCTTACACGGAACTTTTCTACATCTCCTTACATTCTTTGTGCCTGTCCTGAGAATTTTTTACTGTTCTAGTGAAATATGCTTTTGCCACTTACTAAATTATATGCATGGCATGGTTCTTTTATTTTCTATTTTAAAGGCAAATGATAATATTTCATCAAGTCCAGGACATAGCTTCTTCTGCTGCTGGTTTTAGGCTTCTCTTTTTCCTCTATTCTAAAACCATCAGTGTGAACATTTTCATGCATAGAACTTTTTCCCCGTTTGTTCATTTCCTTCTGGTATATTTCTAGGAGCAAGATTTTACCAAATCAAGGTATGTGACTTTTTTAAAGTGGTTTTTAATATATATTTTAAGTCATTTCCCAAAGGACTGTAAGAATTTATGCCCCCCACACTGGCGATGTGGCAGCCTACCAGATTCACCATGACGTTGCCAGATCTGGGTATTTTGTTGTCTGAAACAGCTGCTGATTTAACAGGTGTAAAAGGCCCACAAATCTGTATGGTCAGACTCATATCTGTCCAGGAAAAATAATTTGTTTTGCTTCTGTGAGGAGTTCAAGTGAGACGATGTCCACATCTTCTAATTTAAACCATACTAACCTAATTATTAAAATAATTATTTTTACTTGTTTTTTTTTTTTTTCCTGTGTCAGAAATGCATTTCTGCAGCTCAATAGAACGTGGAAGTCTGAAAAAATCTCCTCGCCTTCTGCAAAGGATGTGAGCTGGCTGGCAGCCAACAGCTGGACTTTGCCCTCGTAAATACCTCCCTTTCCCGTTAGGAGCCCTGAGATAAGCCGTCCGGGATTCTGCTGGGGACAGGGTGGTATCACTTCCATCTGCTAAAGAACGAGGACCCCAAGGTCAGCAGCCCATCCCGGCAAGCAGGTCCCCAGTGATCGTTAGCTTTTGGGGTGGAAGAATCGTATCTCGTTCGTCTCCGTAGTTCTACAGCCCTGGGAGGACCATTCAGTAAATGAGGCCTGAAGGGACTCCGTTATGTTCTCTCATTCTCAAAGGCGCTGGCAGGACGGGATCTGCTCTGTCCTGCACCGGGCCAGGTGTCCGCCCAGCCACTGTCCCCTTTCCATTCCCACTTTCCCAGCTTCCCTCCTCTGCCAGGAGCCCCTGTGGTCTATGGACCTCTGGCCCCTCCCCGCACGTCCAGTCTGTGTGGACGGTGCTGGCCCGCACGTGCCCATGTCTACGGGGCACTTATTGTCCCAGCAACAAGGGCAGGGGCCAAGGCTGCCGTGTCCTGGGAAGGAACCACCTCCCTGTGCCTTGGCAAGTCCACCTGCGTGGGTGTCCCATACCCGTCACTTCTCATGCCAGGGAAGAGTGGATGGAGATGCCAACGCTGTTGTCCACTGAGCACCTACTGTATACCTAGGTCAAACCTGAATCTCTGGACCAGAAGGATGGAAAATGAGTTGAAAATATGCTCCCAGAGAAGGTGTGTGTGTGTGTGTGTGTGTGGAAGGTGTGTGCAGGTGAGACAGTGCACATGAATGTGTGTATGTGAATGTGTGCGAGCACATGAGCATGTGAGTACATGAAAGTGAGTGCAAATGTGTGTGAATATGACCAAGTGTGTGTGTGAGTGTGCAAGTACAAGTGTGGGGTTGTGAGAGTGTGCAAGCATGCGGCTGTGAGTGTGCAGGTACAAGCATATGATTGTGAGGGTGTGCGAGTGTGTCTGTGAGTCTGTGAGCATGAGTGTGTGGGAGCAATGTGTGCAGATGTGTGTCTGTGAGTGTGTGAATACAAGTGCGTGGGTGTGAGGTGTGTAAGTGTGTCTGTGAGTGAGTACAAGTTTGTGAGTGTGCAAATATGCCTGTGAGTGTGCGAGTACGGGTGTGTGGTGTGAGACTGTGCAGATGTGTGTGAGTGTGCAAGTACATGTGCGTGCTTGTGCAGGCATGCAAGCGTGTGTGTACGTGTGTGAGTACGAGTGTGTGGGAATGTTAGTGTGAGCAAGCGTGCAGCTCTGAGTGTGCCTGGGTGCCCCTTCTCCCAGCTACTTCCTTGACCTTGGGGGCATCATTCTCCCCTTGCTCCTGTGTCACCAGCCACCCCAGGTTCTGTCCTGTTCCCCAGACACTGTTTCCCACCTCTGTGTTCCTGCCCCTCTGTCCTGCTTTTGGGCCTTGCTCAGATGTCACCTTGGGCCTTCCCTGCCCACCCAGTGTCATCTTTCTCTCAGTGTTCTGGTCATCTGCCACATCCACACATTCATCTGCTCACATGTCCTTTGTCCATCCAACCCTGAACGTCCTTCCCCAGGCCAGCAGCTCTCTTCCCCGGAGCCGGCCTGGATCACAGGTGTGCACTCAACAAACAATATTGTTCAATGAATAAATTACTTGTTTCTTTTTTAAGCTCCAAAGCAAACAATTAAGTATGCTTGTAACCTTAAATTCCACCATGCGTTGACTTGGTAGGGATGTGTTACTCACTAAAAAAATCCCATCACTAACTTTTCGACCCAAAGAAAGGGGTTTGAAAGTGAGCCTCATCTTTTTGTGGCTCTGAATCAGACTGCTCTGGGCTCGGCTGGGCGTGGCAGTGGCTGATCTGGGCCATTTCTGTCTCAATGTGGATTTGTTTACAACAGGCTCAGCCTTAATTCAGATGGTTTCAGGTCTCCTGGTGGTGTGTTCTCACCATTTGGGGGGGAGGGGAAGTGGTTGCTGGATTCTAAGGGGCTTTCACCCAACTGGAAGATGTATTCTGAGAAGTAGCTTGTTTCCCAGGTAAAAGTTGGCGGTTTTCAAAGGACTGTGAGCTGCCTGGATCAAGATCAGGGTCTGTTGTGGGAACCCTGTGACTTCTAGTGGCTTTAGCCGGGCAAGCCTCGCGTTTGCAAGGCTGGCCCTGCTGTGGCTGAGCTGGTCCTCCCAGCCTCTCAGCAGCCTCCTGCCCTACCCCTGACTAGTGATAAGGGGGTTGCTGGGCCTTGAATCATCTCAGCCATGGGGTTAGGCCTGCAGCCCTGGGCGATGGCTGTGAAATCCTGACACAGGCCCTCGGAGGCCCCTCGGAAGAAAATCATACCCAGACAAGTCACACTCAAAGCTCCACTGAGAAGAGCTCAAAGTGACAGATGGAAGGGAATGCGCCCACCCTGCCCGCGGGAGCCCAGCAGCCCTGCACAAGCTGGCTGGCCTCCCAAGCTCCTTCAGGGTCGCACCTTTGCTCCCCTCTCTGTGCCCTACCAGACCTGCCTTAGTGCCACTGCATTCAGAAGGACGAGTTCCCAGTTACCTCCATCCAGGAATGCCCAGATGGCTCCTCTGCAAATGGGCACATGCCTTCTCCTGTCTGTGGGGCCTCAATCGGTGCATGGGTCAAGCACTCATCGTTTGCACAGTCGGCAACCTGCTCTACCAGCCCAGGCAGGCCTCTGGTGACGAGAGCACAGCAAGCCCCGGCTGGCAGCTGGTTTTTGCTCTCAGTGTCTGGCACTCTCCAGGCTCTGCTGAGCCCACCTTCCAGGAGCACCACTAGGGGTGCTGTCTGGATTCAGCAACACCTGGAGACATTGTTGATTGTCACAACTTGTGTGCAACTGGCATCTGGTGGGTAAAGGCCAGGGATGCTGCTCAACTTCCTACGACATATAGGACATTCTCCATAACAAAGAATGAGCCCATCTGACATGTCAGTGTTGCTGAGGTAGAAAAACCCATTGACTGCATTCAGGGAGGTTCAGGGAGACTGAGACTTCATCTGTGTCAAGCCTCCTCATCCAGTGGCCACGTAAGCTTAGTCCCAGGCAGGAAAATTAGTTCCCCGACGTCACACAGTGTGTGGGTGGCTGGGCTGGGACACACCCCAGACCGCCAGCTCCCCTGCCAGAGCTCAAGCCAGCCCACACTGGCCCCAGGATTCTTTTTAAGAAGCAGAATTCCGGGATGAACCTGGGGCCTCCTGGGGGCCTTGACAGAATCTATCATTTGTGGGGATTGATCTGGCTTATTGTCTGCTATGGAAGCCGAGAGCTGAGCCCAGCAACAGACCCTCTTCTGAGCAAATTTCTTAGCAGTTGATTCCGATGCACTCTCCCAGTGGAAGAGGAAGGAAAGCCTTTGTAATTGCAGAAGGTAGACCGATTTTGGTAGAGAGAAGAGGGCTCCTAACAGTGTGGAGAGAACACGCAACTGCCAAGCATTCTACCATGTGGGAGGTGGGCAGCAAGTGTGTGTTGTCTTTAAGTAAAAAGAGCAGATCAAGAGACTCTGGAAAAAGTGCACCCGAATCTTTGGCATGCACGTTTTCACTGTTTCTGCTGTGAAGAGACCATGTCCACGTTTACATGTGGTTTCCACTGTCCTGTAGATATTTATGAGCCCAGTTTTCCCTTTGATGGGTCAGGTGGCTCTTTTACAACTACCCACTTGGTCTTATCGATCACAGCATTTAATCCTGGTGTGACCGCCTGCGGGTGGAGCATCAGGATTTCCTCGCCGTCCCTGTGCCGGGCATTTGGGGCCCACCATTTTCTCTTGCTGCAACCTCACTGCAGGAAGTACCCTTCTGCATACTCCCACTTCTGGATTATGTTCTTGGGGTGAAAACCCAGGGGTGGGGTCATTGTATTGCTGGACAACATGTGTCCACATAATCTGAGCATTAGGGCTTTTCTAGAATATTCACCCAATACCCCAAATCCAGTCCAATACCAAATCCTGTTGGGGCCACCTTCAAAATACATTCACATCTCACCTCCTCCCATCTCCCTCTGTATGAATCCACCAGGGCTGCCGTCACAAGTCTGTTAAACAACAGAAGTGTATTTTCTCCCAGTTCTGGAGGCTGGAAGTCCGAGATCCAGGTGTGGGCAGGGTAGGTTTCTCCCCAGGCCTCTCTCCTTGGCTTGCAGAAGGCCGTCTTCTTCTGTTCTCACATGGTCTTGTCTCTGTGTGTCTGTGTCCTAATCTCCTCCTCTTACAAAGACACTGGTCTTACTGGATTAGGGCCCACATACATGACCTCATTTTACTTTAATTACCTCTTTAAAGGCCCTATCTCCAAATATGGTCATATTCTTAGTGAGGGTTAGGGCTTCAACATATGAATTTGGTGTGGGGGGAGGCACCGTGCAGCCCATCATACCCGCCCTGGCCCATGCCACTATCATCTCTCGCCTGGATTGTCATCACAGCCTCCTAAGAGGTCTCCTGGGCCCACCCTGGCCTCCCCTCCCCCCCTCCTCCCTGAGTCTGTTCTCCCCCAACAGCTGAAGAGACCCTGTGAAACACACTCTCCCTCCCGGGCTAGGGGCCTCCCTCGGAACAATGGCCACCAAGGCCGTCTCCCATCTCGTCTCCTGCTGTCTCTCTGCCTCTCTCCTCATCCTCCTCCTCCCATGCGGGCTCCTCTCCAGCTACCTGACCTCCTTGCAGTACTTCCAAACCTCCCACCATGCTCCTGCCTCAGGAGCCACCTTTGCACCTGCGCTGTGCCTGCCTGGAACACACTTCCTCATCCACTTGGCTTCCCCCGTCATCTCCTCCAACTTTTACCTCAAACGAGACCTTCTCAGCAAGGCATTCCTGATGTTCTTATTTAAAAATCGTGTGCCTGCCTCTCTCTATCCCCAACTCTCTGCTCCCTTTGCCTGTTTTACATTTTCCCTAAGTCCCTTACCAACATCCACCATACGTTGTATTTTACTTCTTTGTTTTGCTTGTTGTCTGTCTCTCCACTAGAAGGGATCTGGGCCCCTCCGTTTACAGCTCTTCCTGGAACAGTGCCCAGCACATAAAGAGGCACGGGGCATATTGGGCATATTTTCGAATGAAGAGGCACACGGCAGTGCACCTCAGGGGCTCAGGGAGTCCTCCAGGTAGCACACCTAGGTCAGGTGTTGCTGCTGCACTTGGGTCAGCTGCCTCCTCCTTGCAGAAAGGCAGTGAATGGAGGATGTGCTCCACCACACCAGGGTGGGATGGTCACAGCCCTGGGCCACCATGCCTTCTGCAGCCATGTCATCTCTAGCCTCTTGTCTCTGCCCTCCTAGAGGATGCAACCATGATACCTTCTTTACACTGACTTGGGATCACAGATGGGGCAAAAGGAAAGTGGCACTGGACATTTTTGACCTAGCGATTCCTCCCCTCAGGGATGCTGCCAAGTTAGAATCCTGTGCCAGGGAGCCCGTCATGGCATCAGTCGTGCAGGGCTGACGCTGTGGTTTGCGCGGGCTTTGCTTCTCCCACTTCCAAAGGCGTGCAGGCTGGCTTGCAAAGGTTTGGGCACTGCACTTGGTGTGTGCAAGAAAGGGCACGTATTTGGAGTCACACAGACTGGGTTCAAAGCCCAGCTGTCACATGCTCACTGTGTGACTTCAGGGGGTCTCAACCTCTCTGAGCTTTGATTTTTTTGTCTGTATGAAGCAAGGGTGACACCATTAGCCACCTCCGGGCTTGCAGTGAGGGTGATGGGAGTGGTGCAAAGTTCTCAGCCCCCATGCAAACCTCCTCACTATTATTCCATTTGGTTAAAATTAAGCTACGGTCAATAGATGAGGGCAGAGAAATAAAAGTACCTGCAGTGAAACCGCGATAAGACATGCCTGGCTCAGGGTCCTGGAGTGGGCACAGATTTGGCTCTGAGTTCTCTCATCCCCCAGCGCTGGAGGGACATAAGATGATACTGAAATTGACAGTGCCCATAAAATAAAAGCAAAGCCAGTACTCAGAGGATGACAGCTGTTTCTGATAGCAAGATATTTCTCCCATGGGGTTTTTAAAAAAATATGATAAAAAACTGGAAACAATTGAAATGTCAAGCAATGGGAAGTGTTCGGGAAATTGAGTGAACACAACTTGATGAACTATTTGAGGCTTTGAACTATTACATTAAGATCTAGATGTTTACATAAAAACATACAGAAAAGTGTGTAAAATGGATGTGTATCGGATGACAGTGTAGAACACCCTAATGGACTAGAAGGTAACGATTCCACTTTGCACTTTTCCAGAATTGTCTGAGCTGCTTGTAGAAGTTTTTCGTCCTCATGGACATTAGCAGGTCAGCCTCCTGTGGTCTTCACGGCTCTGCTGGGGATCAGGCTGCCGCTGCCTGGAATGTGCAGGTGACTGAAGGTGGCAGCAGCTGTGGCCGTGCAGTGTCCCACCCACCAGCAGGACCGCTTTTGTTTGTCCAGGCCTTCTTTCACCTCTTAATCAAGTGTTCGGTTTGTCCATAAAAGCTCTGCACGTTCTTTCTCAGGGTAATTCCCAGACGCTTTCTCGTTACTGGGAGGGCATGTCGTTTTGTCCTGTGCTCTGGTGGGTCTCCCCGCTGCTTTCGGCTGGCACTGAGGATGCTGTTGAGCTCCCACAGAGTAACCTCGCTGTCCTTTATTGTCAGTGTTCACTCACCCTGTCAGAATACTTTTACACTTACACAGACGTAAACAGGTGTAGATAGGTGTGTAATATGTCAGGATGCTCACTCACTCTTTTTCTCCTGTGTGTTGCCCCTACCCCATCCCATGTGCAGCTCATTTGAGTAGGGGGCTGGTTCTGCTCCCCTGGACCCCAGGGATGCTCAGGTACCACCGAAGCAGACCTCAGCCATTGGCAGACCAGAGTCAGAGGATAGCTACTCGACCTCTCCCATCCTTCGGTTGGGATGACTCTGAGGCATGTTCTACAAGCCTCCTAGAGGTTTCCAGCAGGGTGAAGCCCAGTTACCCACAACGGTGCAAACTGCTCCATAATGCACCTTTTTTGTGGAGGGGGTGGGTGGCTGGTACAAGAATGGAACCCTGGGCCCTGGTGTTATCCACACCTTGCTCCAACCAGCTGAGCTGACCTGCCAGCCCTAATAATGCACTTTTATTGGCTGCCTTCCCTTCCCTGTCTCACTTCTCTGACCCCCTATGGGGGTTTCCTGGGATCCTCTTCCAAGTACCCTGTTTGCATTCCTTGCCTCAGGGTCTGCTTTTGAGGGAGCCTAGACCAAGATAGCAGCTGAATCATTATCCTTGTAAATACTCTCCATTAGGCAATGAGCTTGAAGGCATAGGGAGGCTATCAATGTCTGTCCTGCTCAATACCATGTTCCCAGTGCTTAGCACAGTGCTTGGCCCGTAGTTAATCCTTTAGTAATTATGTAGTCAATAATGAGTAGATGGGTGGATGAATGGATGAATGGAAGGAAGGATGGATGGGTGTGAGGAAGGAAGGAAGGATGGATGGATGGATGGGTGGGTGGGTGGATGGATGGATGAAAGGATGGCTAGAAGGAAGGAAGGATGTATACATGTATGTATGCACATATGGATGGATGGGTGGACAGAAGGACAGGAGGAAGGACAGACGGAAGAATGATGGGCTATGGGTAGGCGGAAGGCTGCTGTGGAGGAGGTGGAAGGCTCCTAGGCCCCACAGTCATGCTCACCCTGGAGGCCTGCTGCACTTTTAGGTAAAATGTTTTGCACTCTCCCCCGCTTCTTACATTCCACATCCTTCTCTGGAAAAGTTTCTCTGGTGCTTCAAAGATAAATGCTCTCACCCCACCCTTCCCAGGAATAACAGTGCACCAGGCCTCCATCTTCCTGAGAACCTTGTTTTGGGAATGAGCAAAACAGAAAGCCACAGAGCTAAGCTGGGGTGGGTGCTGTGGGCTTTCAGTTTTGCTCAGAGAGAAGGCTGAGCTGCCCCTGCTGTCTGGTGACTCAGACCCAAGTGCCTGATAGGATCATCGTGCAGGGCATCCAGACAGAGAGAGGAAGAGGATGTCTACCTGGACATTTCAGGAGAAGTTCTCTGCCCTTGCATCTGCCTCCTGCCTGTCAGCTCAGACCCCAAATCCCCGTCCCAGGAAGCCGTGTTGCTTGCACCTACACAGAAAGCTCCAGCTGAACAGGCACATCACCCTGGGCAAGGCGTCTTGGTGGTTTACATTATCTGACTGATATTAGATCTTTTCCTGAAAGCCTGGTTTAATGAGGAGGTGGGGAGTCAGTGTGTGGTCATGGGTTTTTGAAGCTGGGAAGTGAGATAAATACTCTGGAGGGACAAAGAAAAAGAGACTGAATAGGGATAGGGTGAACTGGTAAATTCTGGTAGCGTTGCAACTGGCCACACAGTGAATTCAAACAAAAATAATAGCCAGCATTTAAGTGCTTACCATGTGTTGGCTACATGGGGTAGCTCATGCAACAATTTTGTTAGAATCTACCCAACAATTTTATTGGGTGGGTTACATTGCTAGCCTCATTTTACAAATGAGGGCCTTGAGGCACAGAGAGGTTAAGTAACTTGACCCAAGTTACAAAGCCAGTTAGTAGAGGAGCTGGTTCCAACTCTGGCTATCCCCTTTGCTGCAACATTATTGCTTCTGTGCCCGATGTCCCTTAGACTCAACAGCAAATAACTGGCAATGACTGATTTACCTCTTTGATCACTGCTTTCATTGAATGGATCATTTGCTTCCCTCTGGAATAAACAGCCTAGGACTATGAAGACACCTGTCAGTCCATGATGCCTTAGGAAGGGCACAGGAGATTGGAGAGCTGCCCACCAGAACTCTAGTGAACAGAGTGATACCTCAATTAGTCACTGGTCCTCTCTGAACCTCAGTCTCTTTGTCTCTCAGGTAGAGGTGGGCATGCTTTATGCTTCATGATGGCAAGAGTTTTTGTTAGCTCTAAAATTCTAGAGAGCCACCCCCACCCCCATTTGCTAACTGGGTGAACTTTTAAGTGCTCTTATCTCTTTGAGCCTTAATTTCTGCACCAGTTCAGTTGCAGTAATAACTGTGCTTTCTCTGTAGAAATGAAAATGGGGTAGTGCATAGAAATGCACTTAATGCGAAGGCTGATAGGTCATATTCATGAGGGCGGTCATGAGCCATGCTTTAGAGACTCGACACATGGGAACGTATTTCTTGCTCACACACAGTCCAGCACTGATTTTCCTGGTTGGGTGGTTCTCCTGGGGGGCTCTCCTCCTCCTAGGTGCTTGGAGACCTCTTCACTCAGCAGGTGATGGGGAAGGGTATGATGGATCAGGCCTGGAAGTGGTCTGCATCACTTTTGTCACCTTCTATTGGCCACAACTCAGTCACTTGGTTGCCCCGACTACTAGAGAGGCTTGAAAGTGTACCCTGGAGGAAAAGAGAAATGACATCAGGAACAGTTGAGCTCCACCAAGGGTGGTCACAGCTATGAAAATGAAGCTGCTGCTGCTGGTCATTTTGTGGAAAGTAAAGGGAGATCCCTCAACTTAGGTTTTAGAAAGGATCAAACAATCACCATTTCAATATGTGTGTGTGTGTGTGTGTGTTTAAAGGTGCATGCTCCAGAAAGCAGAACCTGCAAAAGCTAATAAGCTGCCTCTGTACTATGGGGTGCAGTCCAGGGAGCAGACGTGGGGGACAGGAGGGACAGTAGAAGGGTCCCATACTGAACTGGCCACCACTTGGTATTAAGAGAAATCGATTGCTCGATTTTAAGGGACTCTTCCAAAAGCCCATATAAACAAATTGCTTCTCAGTCCAGTCCATCCAAGTTGAAAAAGGAGGGAAATTTATCCACCAGCTCCCGCTCCTCATCCCAAGATGCATGACCTCTTTCCCGTTGTGCACAGACGCACACAGGGCGAGTCCTACAGCATCTGTGGCCCCCAAGGCCACAGGAAATCCCCAGAGTGGAAGGTGGACCAGGCATGGCATGGACACCTGGCAAGGCACCTACAGGCTTCCACTGGAACCATGAAGTGCTGGCTGCAATGGTGGTGTCTGAACAAGGACCAAAGACCCTGAGGACAGGTGAGACCAAGAGGATGTGAGTAGCACAGAAAAGGTGTCTGACACAGGTGTCGTTTTTGCCTAGCTCCCAGAAACCAAAATTGGAGACAACTTGGTGCCCAGCACCTGATGAGCTTCCAGCAACATCGTTGCTGGAGCAGAGCATGATTTCTGCCTTGCACTGTATCTGACCTCTGCAGAGTCTGAGTGTTTGCTGGAAGTAAAAAGCCGAGCACACACGATCCTCCGAGGCCGAGGCCCTGTCATCCTTCACCAGAATGAGCCCTTCAACAAATGTAAATACCCTGCGCGTCCCCCGGACGCCCGTTCTAACAAGGCTTGCTGGGGCTGCTCATAATCCCTGGGATTGCTGAAGCTTTTAGGTTTAACACAGCAATTTGTAAGGCTGCCTGTCTCACAGCCAGCTCTGTGGCGACTTGCCTGCGGTATGTTCCCAGGCGTCTCATAGAAACCGGGCGCTAGACTCACGCAGGGTGGTAGACAGCTCTGCTGACCCCAGCCCAGAGCCCTCTGAATCCCAGAGTCTCAAAACATCCTCCCCAGCTCAGGGGAAGGCAGATGCAAAGCCTGGAAGGTAAGGGAGGGTGCAGCCATGCTGAGAATGCTGTCATGATCATGGGGTGCGAGGGACAGCATGACTCTGGGATCTAAATGGGTCCACTTGGGGGCCACAGCTAAGTGACGCTGGGCAAGTCGATTCATCAGCACACATCATTTCCTTCAGTGGCTTCCAAAACCCTGGTCAAGGCTTACGAGGTCAGCAGGATTGGCCCCTGCCCCCTCCCTGCTGCACTAGCATCCCTGACCCGTGCCCGCGCGGTTCTGTCTGTCTCCTGTCCAGGTCCACTTGGGGGCGCCCTGCAGAGGTGCCTGCTCCCCACAGCCATGCCTCCATGTCCTCCCCGCACACGGCTGCCTTCACTTGCTGCCCAGCAGTCAGGCGGGCTGGGGCTGAGTTCTGGCCGCAAAGATGGGAAGGAGGGCTGTCTGCCCCCGAAATCTCTCCCGCCATCTTCCAGGATCTCTCTTCTCTGTGCACAGCTACACACTGAGATCCACAGGAGACTCCAAGACCAGAGAGACGGGTCCTGGGTTCCAGGATGACTATGTGGTGCCCACCACCCACCTCACCGTCCTGCACTGGATTGTTCCATGAGACAGGACCGTGCAGCATGTTCTGCTCCTGAAATTCCAGGGCTGTTTGTTCCAGCAGCTGGCCTGGGCTGACTGATGCACACTACAGACATAAGCTTCATCTCTTTGAGCCTGTTTTCTCCTTCTTGAAATGGCAACAACACACATACCTTGTGTGTGACCAGGGTCATTGTGAGCTCTAATGCAGTAGCTGCTCGGAGTCAGGCCGTGGGTCACAGCCATCAGTGCACCCACAGGCTGCCCAACAGGGCCACGGTCAAGATTCAATAAAGTCGTGTAGGAAAAGTATCTGGACAGTGCACAGCCCCCCCAGCAGCCCCTCCATCCACACCCATGCCCTCCCTGGTGGCCTGGTCATTCTTCATTTTGCTGCCAGATCCATCTCCAGGCTTCTCTGTCCAGCTCTGGCATCTAGAGATGGTATCACCTGGCTCCCTTGTCCTCTCTCTGACTTCCTGTTGGGTTCAGCTGACAGGAGGTTACTGCCTACAGGAGGTTGGCGGGTGGCAGGAGAGAGACGTTGGGGCATTTCCTCCTGCTACTGGCCCTGTCCCTCTCTGCTACGGTTCTGGGGCTCTCCCAGGCTCCCCGGCCCTCTCAGAGACAGGCCATGGCTTCCAGCAGCAAAGGAGTTCAGAAGGGGATGTTAGAAGGCTTCCAGAATTTCCAGAAGGCTGTACACCCCAGGAATAAGAGTCTGGGAAATCAGTCTGGGGGGCTCAGCTGGCACCCCCAGAGTCTTGCTTGGAGGCTACCCGTGAACCCCAGCACCCACCACTGCTGCCGCTGGTGGCCTGGGGAGTATGGCGGGGTGGAGCTGCCACCTCCAGAGACGATCCTCCTTTCTCCCAGCTTCCTGGACCTGGGAGCTGAGACAGAACTGCCTGGGCGCACGCAGGTGACCGGCTGAGCTCGCACCCCTGTCTGCACCCTGCTGGTGGGGGGGTTCGCACGGGGCAATGCACCACGCACCCCTGACGGCCTTCGTGTCTGCCTCCCCTCCCTCTTCCGTGGTGCCCCAGAGGCTGTGACCCGTGGGACCGCGGCCTGCTAATCCTTCCCCCTCACTGCTGGTTGAGTTTAGCCAGTGAAAGATGCAACAAGCATGGGAGGCCGGAGGGGAGAGGTTGGGGTGTTTACTCTCCTTGCCACAAGCCCATAGGGCGGCTGCATCCCTCTGAGAAAGGCCACAGTTCCTGCCAGGCAGGTGCTCCCCCAACCTCGGCTTCTCAGTGTCTGGGGTTCTGGTAAGGCCCTCAGTCCCAGTGGTGGTCTCCACTCCCTGCTGCTCACGTGGTTTGGGGGGGTGGCAAGCCACCCCTTGCTAGTGTCCTTTGTGAATCGCCCTCATATTAAACTCTTTTCAAGTCTCCATTTAAGAGGGCCACGGGTTTCTTGCTGGTGCCGCAAGTGACACAGTAGGTAAAAATAAGTGAACAAATGAGCAAGCCTGCAGACTGCGAGTCACCACGCTTAGGGGCAAGCTGTCCTTCCAGGTCTCTGTTGTGGTTGGATTGTGTCCCCCAAAAAGAAGTGTTCAAATCCTAACCCCCAATACCTGTAGAAGTGACTTTATTTGGAAAAAAGGTGTCCTCAATTACAGCAGATGTAATCAAGTGAAGATGAGGTTGTACTAGATTAGGGTGGGCTCTGACCAATGACTGGTGTCCTTATAAGGAGGAAATTTGGACAGAAACGCTCAGGCAATAATCCCAAATGAGGATGGAGACAGAGATTAGAGAGATGTGTCTACAGGCCCAAGAACACTGAGAATTACCAGCAACAACCAGCAGCCAGGAGAGAGGCAAGGCACAGGCTCTCCCTCTAAGTTCCCAAAAAGGGACCTGCCTTGCTGATTCCTTGATTTTGGACTTTGGGCCTCCAGAACTGCGAGAGCCACCACTAAGACACGAAGACTCCCAGTGTCCCCACATGAACAAGATGTGCTCTCAAAGCTCAGCAGCTGTGTCACACGGTGCTTAAGAGTGTGGGCTCTAGAGACAGGCCTGATAGGAATCTCAGCTCTATCTCACACTGGTTGTGACCTTGGGCCCATTCACCTTTTGGAAGCCTCAGTCTCCTCTTATATAAAGCTGGAAAAGTAATAATAATCCCCCTTCAAGATTATTCTGAGAATCCCAAGAGACAGTGTGCAGAAGCACTTAGCACAGTGCCTGCCACAGAGGAAACATGCATCAGACGCTCACAGAAGAACATATATGCTGGTCGCTTTGATCCAGCCCAGAGTGACTGGACAGGGGCCTCCACCCAGCCCAGGAACATGGGCAGCCTCTCGGAGGATGAATGTCTGGACTGAGGCTTGAGGTGGGAGCAGGATGATAGCTGGGGTCTGCTCAGAAACAAGGGGAAGAGAAAAGTCGTGGGAGCCTGGTGGAGTGGAAAGATAACACCTGTCCCCTCTCCCTGGAGACTGTGTGATCTTGAGATAGTCACTTAATTTTCTAGTTACATTTGCCCCCACCAAACGTCACCATTAGGGATATGTTGGCCTGAAGCAGAATGCTGACCAGACTCTCTCCAGACCCTCCTGCCAGAGGGACTGTTGCATATCTCAGTAACCATTCCCCACCTCTTCCTTAGAGTTCAGCTGGGCACATGGAGACCCAGAATACTCACTTCCCAGAGTCCCTTGCAGCTATGTGCAGCCATGTGACTAAGCTCTGGCCAATGAGAAGTAGGAACAAGTATCATGTGACCTCTGGGAATTCTCCTTAAACTAAGAGGGCAGGTGATGAATTGTCACAGCCAGGAGAAGCCTCAGGAGACATAACCACTAAATGTCATGTGGAATTATAGAACAACAAAACACATTAGATAAAAACTAGGAAAATCCAAATAAAGTATGGATTTTAGTTAATGATAATGTATCAAGATTAGTTCAATATTAATTACAACAATAAACTGTACTAATGTAAGATGTTAATAATAGGGGAAATGGGTATAGGGCATATGAAAACTCTTTGTACTATATTCACAATTTTTTTGTAAATCTAAGACTGTCCTAAAAAAATAAAGTCTTTTTTCTTTTTTAAAGGGAGTAGCATGGCCTTTCTTTTCTTTTTTCATCCTGCTGTCAGAAGCTCAGCTGTGATGGCTGGAGCTCAGGCAGCCATCATGAATCATAAGCCACATTGTAGGGAAGATAAAAGGAGCCTGGGCCTCTGTCATATTCATGGAAGCACCATCCCAGCTCTGGACTACCCCTCCTTAAAACTAAAGAATAAAATCTTGTGTGTTTAAGTCACCATTTACTCGTTTATTCATTTATTTTCCTGTGCAATGGAAGTCTCTTTAAATGACTTCAGATCTCAGCAAGAGTTTATCTGGGGCCCTCTCCCATACACTGCAGTCTTAGGAAATAAGCAGCATTTCTCACCCTGGGTCCTCCCAAAGTTCTGGTGTTAAATGTTCAGTGGCAGGTCCTCCAGACACTGATTCATGGCTCCCTGGGTGAGTGGAAGGAGACAAATTTGCTCCATTCCAACTCCTTAAAAAACGACCAGACCAACTCAATAGCATTTTTGGTGCTTTTCCACTTTGCTGGAGTTACGATTTATGTCTAGTTCATCAAGATAACGCTAAGAGCAGCATTCGGTGTTTGTGGCTATCGGATCTGCATGTGAGGCTGATCTAGCACACGGTAGAAGAAAATACGTATCATTAGTATAATGTGATTTAGTCTCGTCCTGCTGTCCTGATGGTTAAACAGGTGTCAGATGAGCAGAAAGCATGGTGGGAGGAACACATTAGTGTAAATTATTGCATCTGAAAAGAGGGAGTATCGTAAAAATGTTAAAAGAGAATGTAAGTATTTATGACTTGAGTTGCTGGTAATTGTATCTTCCATTTGACTCCTTGTGCGAGGTAATTAGAGCCTCTTCCATTGGGAAAGCTGGTTGTTCCAGCAGGCTTGGGTGGGACTGATGAGTTTCCAGGTATGCCGGATTATCCTCCTCATGGAAAACCCCGCACCCTCACCTTGGGAAGGTTTTCTCTGGTGTAGACAGGGAGAAGGTGGTGCATTTTCTAGTAATGAGGACCGCTAGTGGTGGGCATGTGGCGTGCTGTTTCCTGACCATGCAGGAGCCACTGCTCCCATTGTACAGATGAAGACACTGAGGTCTGAAGAAGCCAAGTGAGGATTGGTGGCTGGAAGTGATGGAGTCCACCCTACAGTTCCATCTCCTGACTCCAGAACCCCCACTTCTTGCTTTCTCCAACTGTCTCAGCAAAGCCAAGTCACTCAGTCCCTTTTGTCTGCCCTTTCAGAAAATCCAAATCGTAGCTGCAGATCAAAGGCGGTGGAATAGAAGTCTGCGCGTCTCAAAGGGCAGTGGTCCCTCACACCAATCACCTGGGCTGCTTGGTATGATGCAGAGTTATATGCCACCTCTTTAAGATGAGCACATCTGCAGCTTTGGGATCCAGGACTCTGCGTTCTAATGTCTATCCCAAGAAACTTCACGCAAGCAAAGGTTTAAGAGGCACTGGCTGGGAGATGGAGAATGCCCACATGAGCCAGCAGCTGGCTCCACCACGCTGGCCATGTGACCCAGGTGGCAACTTCCCCTTCTCTAAGTCTCAGTCCTCACCTGGGAAGTGGGACCATTATCTTTCCTCCTGCATGAAGTGCTCACATAATAGCACAATTCCAGCTGGCCTTTAGTGAGTATTGACACCTACCAGGTTGCTACAAGGAGCTTTTTCTGTATATGTTATTTGAATCTCCACAACAACCCTATGAGGTAATGGCTATTGTGTCCCATTCCACAGTCAAGGAGCTGAGGAGTGGGAGGTACATCACCCTCCCTGAGCAAAGGGTGACAACTTGCCCCCAGGCCATCTGATCCCATCTGGCCCACCCAACTCGGAACCCTGGGCCTCACACTGCCTTAGGCAGGTGGACTCCTCCAAGGAGGCCGACTGTGTTGGCAGGTACTATTGTTGACCGGCTCAGCAGGGAGCCACGCTTGCCAGAAGCCCCTCCCCCTTGGTTGGGTTAGAGTTGGGCCTGCAGGTGAACAGCACGGCAGGTGGCTCAGTGTGGCTGGAAAATGAAGTGGGAGGGGATCTGGGGGTGTCGGGGTGGTGGAGTGGGTGGAGCCAGGTCACCCAGTACTCTGGGTACCAACCAGAAGTTTGGATTTGTCCCCAAGGCAGCTGGGGGAGGAACACTGGAGAGGTTTTAGGCAGGAGAGAGACAAAATGAGCTTTACACTGTGAAGGGTCATGTGGCTGCAGAGTGAAGGACAGTCTAGAAGGCCAAGGTGATCACTGGGGAGCGATGGCAACATTGGCTCCTACATCTGGAGCCTGGGTCCCTGCATGGGAGGATACAGGATTCTCCCAGACGGCTCCATCCCTTGTGCAGACCTGCCTGCATGCAGCCCCCGGCACATCCCGGATGCCGCAGTGTCTTACTCTGTACACACCATTCCTCCAGCCCTTCCTTTCCCTGCTGACCCACCTGGTCAGAAGTCCCTCCCAGACCACTGACTAGTGATGATCTCTCTGCCCCAGAAAGTGCAGGCTCCCCTTCCTGGGTGGGTAGGTGTCGTGATGGGGAATGGGTGGGTGTCATCTGTGGCTGAGGTGGGTGAGTGAAGGGGTGTGGGAGATGGGTCAAGATAGGTTGTGAGCACATAATGAGGTGATTCATGTGCGTGTGTGTGCAGGCACGTGTGTTCACGTGTGCAGAATTGTGCATGCATGTGTTGCACACATATGTTTGTATGTGTGCATGCACTTGTGACTCCGATGTCAGCCGCCGCTCCTCCAGGCTGTCAGGGATCCAGTTACACTTGGCTGGAAACTTCCAACCACCGTCAGGAGAGCCCAGCTCCTGCCCACTCTTTCAACTCCTTCGTGAGGCTGTACGTAGGGTCTCTGGGTCTTCTCCGCCCTGGCATTGAGCCTCCCCTTCTGCCACGGTTCCATTGTGTGTCAACACAGATGTGACATTCAGCCCTTTCACTTATTTTGCACGAATGCTGGCTGTAAGACTCACGGAACTTGTCTTGCTCACGGCTGCATGCTTGTGCTCAGCACAGGGCCTGGCACGCAGGAGGCACTCAAGAGCTATCCACCCAACAAACAAATGCACAGCTCGCCACACATTGCCTCTCGCAGGAGGCTTTGTGAACACAGCACCTCATAAAGAGGACTCAGGTCTCCTGCTGCATTATCGGCCACCCCACCCTCCCTGCCTCCACCAGAGCAAGTGACCCCTCCAAAATGTGCAGGGCCAAAGCTCCAGTGGTGCAGAGGAGTGAAGGTTCTTCATTCACTGGGCTCCTCCCACATTTGGGGACAAGACTGGTTGGAGATGGACAAAAGATGACCTTCCCATTTTCTGTCACATGGTCATATCTCAGAGCCTGCTCATAAGGCCAGTGCCAGAGAAAACCTGGACATTGGCCTTAAATAGTGTCAGTGTGGACATTAGGTCATCTAGAGAAGGGGCCATCACACTGCAGTCTGTGGTCAAATCAGCTTTTTTTATATAGCGCCAGAGCTAAAAATAGATTTTTGCATTTTGAAATGATTGAACAAATGAAAAGAGGAATTAATTCATGACACATGAAAATGATGTGAAGTTTGAATTTCAGCACCCATAGATAAAGTTTTATTGGGGATGCATCCATGCCTATTTGTTTGTGGATTGTCTACGGTGGATTTCGTGCTACAGCAGCAGACCTGAGCAGTAACAGCAGAGACTGTATGGCTTGCAAAGTCTAAAATATGTCCTAGCTGGCCTTATACAGAAACGTTTGCTGACCCCTGGTCTAAAGGGACAACTTGAAAGCTAAAGCTCACGTGTGCTGTGTTTGTCCACTGGCTGGTGGCACAGGCATCAGCCCCTATAGTCTGCAGGATTAGGCCACAGACTGTATTTCTCCAAGTCAGGTGGGGCTCGTGGCCATTGCGCTGTTGTTACTTTCCTGGGGTGGTCTGTAAGTGGCCTTTTTGAACATCGTTGCAGGACACATTGATTATTTTAATTTTCCCAAACTTTGCAGCAAAGTTCTTGCCTGTGAAGCACCCCCTTGCCTTAAAGGTGTGATGAAAGCTGACTTCTGCTCACAAGCCTCAGTTCTGCTGCCTAAAATAATTCTCCAGGATGCTGGCAAGGGAATAGTACACTTCCTGTGAGTGTTCACTTCACATTCTCCCAAAAATAACACCAAGACTGTTAACACCTGCGCTTTCCAATGCTTCCTCGCTAACAACGGGGAGATTAATGGGTTCCATTCAGAACGGACCTTTCTGACCTCATCTATGAAGTCGGGGAACTCAGGAAATTGCTCGCTAATCCAAATCTTGATAATCCCAAGATCCTGACATTCTTTTTCCCCCTCCCCCTCTGCAGCCCTAAAATGTCCCCATCTGAACTGACTTACAGCTTTCAAAGTTTTGATAAGATTCTAAGAAGATTATTCCCCACAGATAACTTCTAATACAGTTTGTGTGGATTTGTAGAGTGGGGAGATCAAAAACAATGTGAATTCAACAGGATGAAAAGTGGTCTGATTAACCCCGAGAGCCAGTCCGTTAGCAGAAAGGAAATAAGAGGAAGGAGGAAAAAACGAGAAGGTTGCGGCATCTAAAACTGTATCTCTTTGTCACATTGCAATCGTCTCAAGGAAAGGTAGGAAAGATGCATCGTGTCTCCACATGGGAGGTTCCTCAAGGGCCCAACAGATTCTAGCTCAGTCAACGTTCATTCAGGCCCTGGCCACATCATTGTAGCGAATCCTCCCTGTGACCTTCTATGGTGCGTATCTGGAGCCCCATTTTACAGGTGAGGTAAAACAAGGTTACCCAGGAAGACATGGGATTTGAACCCAAGTCTCTTGACTTCCAGTCATATTCTCTTTCCTCTGGTAGACTATGAATTCCTCAAGGGAAGGGACCAGTTCTTATTTAATGCACATTCCCATTGCAGAGCACACCCCCTGGCACACAGTAGTGCTCCTTAAATGCACGTGGAAAGTTAAATGGGCTGTGCTTTCCCTGACCCCCCTGGCCTGCAGTGGTCTGTCCGTCCTCTCACCTGGTGGGATTTGTGGTCTCTACAAGTTACCTGGAGCTAGTAACATGCTTATATGCTACTTAACTCTTGTAGAGGTACTTCTTACTTTTTAAAAATTTCAGTTTGTGAATAGGTAATAAATGCCCAGACAAGATATTCAAATGTTTAAAAGGGTTTATAGAGAAAAATAATTCTCCAACTTCTGTCCCCATGGTGGGAGTGATTAATGATGCTTACCACATAGGTTCAGCTCTCTACCTTCCACGCAGCCATAGATTTGCATTTCCTGGGCTCCCTGTGGGGAGGGGATCCTGTGACAAGTGGTGGCCAATGACTGTCAGCAGAAGGGGCAAACGCTAGTTGTAGGCTGGAGTAGTTCATTGTCAGCTCAAGACCTACAGAGCTCTCTTTTTCTTGCCCTCTGGTCTGGCAATCATCAATGTTTGAGTGTGGGATGCTCCATCAGCCTTGATTCTTGAGTGAATATAAACAGAGAACGCCTGTTGTCCCATGATAATCTGTGTGGATGAAAAAGAAACCTCTTGTTGCTTAAGCTGCTTAGATTTTGGGGGTTATTACTGTAGCGTACCCTAGCCTCTCCTGACTAAAATAGCCAGCTTCTTGGTTCCCCTTCTAACAGGGTCCCACCATGGCTATTTTCTTGGATATCCTTCCAGGTATAATCAAAACATATAAAAGAAAATATATTATAAAATGCAATATGTACTGTTCTCTGCCTTATTTTATTTTTCACTTAGCATGTCTTGGAGATACTTCCACATCATTATATAGATATCTGCCTCATTTAACAACTGAATTATATTCCATTCAAATATGTACCATAATTTATTTACTTAAACAGCACCCGCTTGTTGGACATTTAGTTTCCAAACTTTTGCTATTACAAACAGTGCTGCAATGAATAATCTTGTATGTATGTAATTTCAGTCTCATGCAATCATATCTCTGGAGCAAATTAAGTGTTTTATTTTCTCATTTGTAAAATGGGAATAATCACAGGACTTACCTGACCAGGTTGTTCTGTGCATTAAAGTCTTACTAGAGACAAAGTGCTTAAGCATGTACTAAATGCTTTATAAATAAATAAGTACAAACAATATATAAATTAATATTATTTTATTATTGACTTTTTTGGGTAAATTAGTGATAAAAATAGGCAAAACCAAGTTTCCATACAGAATCACATTTGGTGAAAAAAGGAACTGGTGATGTGAATGTCATGTTAAATCAGTCACACGAAGAAGAATGTCCTTCTTCTATGAATCCACGTGTCCATTCTCTCATTTAACAGTCATTATTTTTTGAGCACCTGCTGTGTGTTACTCACCATGCTAGGCATAGGGAATACCAAGGTGAATCATGTACAAAACATATATTATTATTATCCCTACTTTACCCAAAGATCAGAAATAAAAAATAATGTTATTCTGTATGTCACCCAAGAATTTCTTCAAGGTTGCTGCTTTTTTGCAAAGTACATCAAACTTTTAAGATAATACTTAATCTTTAAGGGGAAGCCCCGTGAGCTTACTACCCTCAGAAACTTAAAAAAATAGTCTTTTTTTCATTTTTCAAATGTAGTTAAATTGTTGGATTCATTAAGCTTATTTGTTGATTCAGAATCGTCAGGTTTGGGCCGGCCCGGTGGCGCACTGGATAGGTGCGCCACTTGGGAAGCGCGGCGGCGCTCCCGCCCGAGGGTTCGGATCCCACATACAGACCGGTTCCCGCTCACTGGCTGAGCGAGGCGTGGGAGCAGCACCGAGGGTTGCAATCCCGTTGCCGGTCCCCGGTCCCGTACGGGGGCAACACTGAGGGTTGCGATCCGTTGCCGGACACGGAAAAAGATAAAAGACAAAAAAAAAAAAAAAGAATCATCAGGTTTCCTATGGAGTGAGTGTCCCAGCTCCCAATTCTGCTGTTCTGCTCTTTCTGCAGTGTTGGAGGGCCAGGAGCTGATGCTTACTAGAATCCCCAGATGAAGAATGTTAACTACAGCCAATTATTAATGCAGTAAGTTTATTATGTCTTATACCTTAGTTTTACAAAATGATAGTATAGTCATTTGCAGATATTAGGCAAATGTTGAGTGATTTTTATCTCAGGCTTGCTGAAGAGAGATATTTGGGCTCAGTGAGTGGCTGGACTGTGTGAAATTACCATCATCACCACCATCGTTATCACATTATCATCACCACCACCATCATCACCATCACCATCACCACCACCATCATCACCATCACCATCATCACCATCACCATCACCACCATCATCACCATCACTACCATCATCACCATCACCATCACCACCACCATCATCACCATCACCATCATCACCATCACCATCACCACCATCATCACCATCACTACCATCATCACCATCACCATCACCACCACCATCATCACCATCACCATCATCACCATCACCATCACCACCATCATCACCATCACTACCATCATCACCATCACCATCACCACCACCATCAGCACCATCACCACCATCATCACCATCATCACCACCACCACCATCATCATCACCACCATCATCACCACCACCATCACCACCAGCACCAGCACCATCACCATCATCACCATCATCATCACCATCATCATCACCACCATCATCACCATCATCATCACCATCACCATCATCACCATCACCACCATCATCATCATCACCACCATCACCATCATTGCCATCATCACCATCACCATCACCACCACCACCACCATCACCACCACCATCATCACCATCATCACCACCATCACCACCACCATCATCACCACCATCACCATCATTGCCATCATCATCATCACCATCACCATCATCACCACCATCACCATCCCCATCATAATCACCATGACCACCATCACCACAGCTGCCATCTATTTTGTTCCTGCTATATGCTAAACACTTTACACACTGTATTTATTTAACCTTTACAACAACTCTAGGAATCAGAGCCAGTTATTTTCATTTCACAAAGAAGGAAAGTAAGACTCAGCATTTGTGTAGCTTGCCCAAGGGAAAACATCTCATGAGTGGCAGGGGCCAGATTTCAGACCCAGGTCAGCCTGACAGCAAGCCCAGTGCTCTTTATGCTACATGTTGCTGTTTCATTAAGAATCAACTTTAAGATTCAATCCCATGAAGAAATACTGAGGAGGATAAAGGATGATGATGATGATTATGATGGTAAAAGCTACCAGGTACTGAGTATTTGCCATGTGTGTTTCATATGCTAACTCACATTAATTTTCATAAAAACAATAATTATGTCAAGTTTTCCAATGGGGAAACCGAGTCACCGAGAGGTTAAGCTGCACAATAGCAGTAAAGCATGCCAACTCTGGGACAAGATGGGGCTAGGTGACCTTGTGACTTTCTCTGTCTCAGTTTTAAGCAGCATAATGAGAGCTAGCTGTGAGAATTGAGAAAACTCCCCGTACATAATATGTGCTTAGTGAAAATTCTTATTGTTATTGCTGCTGTTAATGTCCTTAGTCCTAGTCTTGCTCCTATTAGTATCATAATCATGATGGTTGCATTTCTACCCATTCTGGAGATAGATTGAGAGAGGTTAATTGAAGTTCCTGAAAAGGACCACATTTGGCCAGTAGAGGACTAGAAAATGCTGTACCACTCCCTGTCTTCTGGTTTTCTGGCAGTGTGTCTCAGAGGGTGGTCTCACTGTGATTTGGTCCCTGCGGGACATTTATGTGCTTAATATTCTGAGTGCATATTTTAATGGATCCCCAGAAGCATGCAAACAGGAGGAAGTTCAGCAGTGACCCATGCATGGTACAGTTGTTCCTGCCAGTATGGAAACCAGGGCGCAGTCAAGCCTGTGGCCTTGGCCTCTTCAGAAATGGTCTGTGCATTGAGAAAAGTAAAGCACCTACTGGCTGCCTAGAACTTTCTGGGTCTGATGTCGGCTGGGTGAATCTGACTCCCCTAAATTCTCAAAGAGCTTATTATCTGACTCCTTAGGCTGCCCCATACCAAAATGGATGAGACCACATTTTTAAAAATTCTTTTAATAATATTATTCTTTTAATAATATAATTACAGTCTAACAGGTGAGAAAGACCATGGTTTAAAATATAGCTTGTTTGGCTTTGATAATTGAATGAGGAAGTGGACTTTTTCAGAAGTGCAGACTCAGTCCCCTCCCACCCTCCCCCACTGAGGTTTCCCACCCAGTAGGAAGTATGAGAATTGGTTAGACTCCACTCAGGGGAAGACATAGTTCAGGGTCTCCCATATCCTGAGTCCCCACTCTGGTCCAGGCTCTGGGTGGATGCCGTGACGGGCTCACAGATCTATCAGCCTGGAGGGGAGATAGGGAGCACGCAGGTGACCACAGTCCACATGTGGCAGTGCTGGAGGGGCAGGCAGGTACCCTCCTGGGCCTGGGCTTGATCTGGGGATGGGGTAGACGGTGGGTCTGGGAAATCTCCCATCTCTTGGGGATGACTTGAGAAAGTCACTACTGTACCGCCCAGTCTCAGTTTATCCATGAAAATGGTACCTGGGAAGAATGGTCAACAGGTATCCACACCCATTCCAGCCCCTTTCCAGGAGGCCTCCCTACTGTGAAGGAGGAAAGCTACCACCCATACTTCTGGACTCCCTTGCAGCTCAAGATTAGATGAACCCCCACCAGTTCGATCTGGAAGAGGAGAACGAGGCTGAGACCACCTTCCGCTTCTTAAGCTGCTCCTGCGGGCAAGCTCAGTCTGCAACCATGTCCCTGGCTCTGCCGCTGCAAAGAGGCCATTGAGACAGCAGCTTCCCTATACCACATCCCGACCCTGAGGAGCAGCTGTGGAGGTGTGTTTGTGAACTTGACTGCTCCCATGTCTGCCCTCTGCTGTCCACTTCTCCCAATGGGGGCACAGGTGGCAGCTTCCCGGTGGGTTGGCACTGGGGTCTAGCCTAAGCCTGCTCCTCAGCCTTTCCAGTAATTGCAAACACCTAGTTTCTTATACTAAATCCCTTTCTGTTTAAAATAGTGTGACTTCTGTCTTTTAAAAAAAAACAGCTGTACTGAAATATAATTCACCTATTTAAATTATACAATTTAGTAGATTTCAGTCTATTCACAGAGATGTGCAACCATCACCAAAGTCAATTTTAGAGCATTTTCATCACCTCAAAAAGAAACCCCACAACCCTTTGCTGCCATTCCCTATGCCCCCCATCCCCAGCCCTACTCAAACACTAATCCACTTCATGTCTCTATGGATTTGCTTATTCTGGATATTTCAACTAAATGGAACCATGTAGTGCTATATGTGGCCTTTTGTGTCTGGCTTTTTTCACTTAGCATGATGTCCATCCGTGTTGCAGCGTGTGTCAGAACCTCACTCCTTTCTGTGGCTGAGTAACATCTCATCGCACGGACAGGCCACATTGTGTTCGTCCATTGTCAGATGATGGGCGTTTGGGCTGCAGCACTGTCTGGCTGTCATGAATACACTGCCATGAGTGTTCGTGCACAAGTTTTGGTGTGCACAAATGATTTCAGTCCTCTTGGGTGCACATGTAGGAGAGTTGCTGGACCATGGGGCAGCTCCAGGTTTAAGTGTCCGAGGAGCTGCCGTCAGTTCCTGGCAGCTGCATCATTTTCCGTCCCACCCGCAGGACAGGTGGCTCCGCTTCTTCACGTCCTCACCGACACTTGTGATTACCTAGCTTTTCAGAGTGGCTTCTCTTCCCTGCCCTGAATCTCGAACGAAATGGTATCTAACTGAAGATAGAGTTTTGTACTGACAGAGCCTTCCCTTTGGTGTAATAACCCTACCAGCTGTTTACATTTCTGTACGGCGGTGACAGCGAGCAAAGCGTCTTCAGAGGCTGAGGTCCCTGGGCCAGTGGGAAGTTCTTATCACTTTCATTACATGCACTGGGGGGGCTGAAGCTTAAGCAGGTTCTGTGAGGGGCCCGAGTCGCACAGCAGGACCAGAAGCCCAGTTTTCCTGGCCCAGGCCCAGCCTCGTCTCCTCTGCACCCCCAGGGAGCCCATTTGAGGCATTTCACCTGATGCACCAACCAGCTCTACAGTCCTCTATAGTTCTTCAGGGACAGAACTGGAGGCTGCCTTCTACTACACTGGCTTCCTCAGAGGTTTGGAATCAGCTCCGAATGACTTGGCTGCAAAAGCCAAGTTGAGCTTTCTTGTGGTGACGTCCAGCAGCGAGGGAAGAGGTCATGCCACCGAGGCCTGAGCATGGCGTCTGTTGTTCGGCTCACCACAGGAAATGCTCAGCAAGGTGAAGGCCACACCTGCCATGGCTTTGAAAGCAGTTCCTCCCACCAGAAGACACAGCCCACCCAGACTTCCCGGGAACTTTCTGCAGTGCAGAAGAAAGGAATTATTTCTTAGGACCAAACATAGCCCTAAAGTTGATCTTCCACAGTGTAGACAAAAACTCAGATGATACTTGGCTTGGAAAACAATCGGAGTAAAGCTGGAAACTGCTCGAACACCCAGCAGAGGAGACTTGGTTAGTGAGAGATGGCCTGCTGATCACATGCAATCTAGCCATCTATTGAAAAACCCTATTTTAGAAGAATGGTTGATGGCCTGAAAACACGTTGATGGCATATTTGTAAGTGACAAAGCAGGGGTTCTCAACTGGGGGCATTTTGCCAACTGGGGTGAAAGTCCTGGGAACTTTTGGCAATGTCTGGAGACATTCAGTTTATAATTTGGATGTGATGCTTGCATGTGGGGGACAGCAGGATGCCACCAGTTATCCTACAACCCATGGAATAGACCCTCAGAACAAATGATTATCCCGTCCAAATGTCAACAGTGCCAGGGCTGAGAGACCCCACTGAACAGCACTGTCCCTTGGAGCCACGCTGTCTCCGTGGGCAGTGCTGACTTCTCACGTTCTGCTGTGCTGCTTCTCCCTTTCATCCCTCCCTCTTCCAATCCCGTTGAGCAGACACCCATCATGCTTCTGCAGCGTTGCGGGCGCTGAGGGCTTTGGAGATGAAGATCCATGGCTGGGGCCCCTCCCACAGCCTGGACAGGGGCTGCACATGCACGGGAGAGCTGCAGGCAAGGGGCGAGGGAGCCTCATCTGCAAACTAGGTCTGGCCGTAGCTCTTAATCTCAGGGGATTGCTGGTGAGAATTAATGAACTACTGTGGGTAAACGTCTGCCATGTGGTGGGCTCACAACAAGTGGTATCTATTACCATGAAGATTATTATACGATATTCCAAGTTAGTTATTTTCAATAGTTTAACTCATGCATTCATTCATTTGTTCATTCAGCAAGTATTAATTCAAATGATGATTGTGTACCAGGCACTGTTCTGGTTGCTTACAGATTGGCAGTGAGGAAAAGAGTATTTCTGTCCGTATTCATTATCTGTTATTGCATAACAGATTACCCCAAACTTAGTGGCGGGCACAGGCCTGGCAGAGGGGAGACAAGCTGTGATGCTGTGGTCACAAAGGCCTTGGATGACCCCAGGAGGAGCCCTGGAGCTGGGATGACCCCTTAGAGCTGTCCTGAATCTGGTGTGATGGGCGGGCACCCTGGACTGTCCCTAGATGTGGGCTGCCCCCAAGGAAGGGATCTAACCTTGGAGGCAGCTTCCTTATGAGGGAGTAAGTTCTGAGAAGGCCTTGGCCTCAGCCGTGAGCCATCAGTGCCAGCGCTCCCGGCAGATGGGTCAGAAACGCCTGGCTCTGAAGGGGACTGGGCTGCACGGCTCATGGCACATCGGCAGACCATGGCCCACTGCCTGGCTTTTAAGCAAAGTTTCATTAAACGTAGCCATGCTGTCAGTTTCTGCATTGACTCTGGCGGCTTCCACGCTACCAGGGCAGATCTGAGAAGTCGAGACAGAGCCCATGGGACAGTGAAGCCTAAAATATTTACTGTGTGGCTCCTTAAAAAGTTTGCTGATCTCTGACCTACAACATGAATTTAGTGCTTGAAGACCAGCATTTTTTAAAAAAAATGACATAGAATAAAAATTATCAGAGTGCATGGGTCTCAGTGAGGTTAAGCGTTGTTTCTTGATCCTTTGCTTTGGGTTATGTGTGCTGGGATGAGAGGTGAAACGTGGGTCTTACAGGGGGTGGGTGGCCATCAAAAAAGCCCAGAAGCCTGGATGCCTGGTGCATAATTTCCCCCATATACCTCATCACGTGCAAAGTGCACACAGCTGCAGGGTAAGGGCTCAACCACTTCAGAAAGCAGGCTTCGAGTAAAGCAGAAGGAAGCTGGTGTCATGAATCCATTTGGCAAGTTCCAAACATCCATCTTGAGTAAACTGAGCTCTGCAAGGTCTCTGAGCAACGTGGCCGAGGGGTCTCTGCCAGGTCAAGCCTTGGTGTCCCTTGTTTCTGCTCCTTAACTCATTTCTGCTCAGTCTAAGCAGAAACCACACAGCCCGGAGACAAGTGGCATAGACCCAAGATCCCCACCTCTGCGCGAGCATCTGCGCCTCCTGTGGGAGGGCCTGGTCCCGTCAGTCTGGGTGGGACCTGAGACTCTGCACTTCTCACAAGCTCCCAGGGGAGGCAGCTGCTGCTGCTGGCTTGGGGACCCACTTTGAGAACTGCTGCTATACTTCTAGAATGTCTAGGATTCTGGAATGTCTGACATCATAGAGTCCTGGGTGGCTCCTTTAAGATCTGCTGTACCTCCCTCTTACCTGAATTCTTGATTGCTTGGTATGTTTATTTAACTACACTCCTCCTTTGTATTTTAAATACATGTATTTTGAAAGGAAGCTCTGTATCTGCACTGTAAATGGAAAACCAGTATTGTTAATAGCAGTGGAAGGTAACCGTAAAGATCAAAACAGTCCTCCTCAGTTCAGGCCAGTTGCCAGCCTCAGTCCAGCTTTCTTTCCCTTTTCTGGAAAGAGGGGGACATGATTGCTAATAAGGGTTAGAAAGGTGCCCATGATGTGTCAACACTGAACTGGGGCTTTCTCCTAGATTTAATTAGAAAGGTTAATGGAAATATTCTCTTTTGGGGAAGGAAATGTGTTTTCTGGCATGTGACTTGATTTGATTCAGGACTGTGATTGCGTGCCCACCTAAAGTCTCCTCTGGGGCCCAGCCTGCAGTGCAGCCAATGCTGATCTCTGATACTGTGCTCCTGTGGGCCTCTCTCCCTCCAGTGATTGCCGCGGGCCCATGAGCAGCCCCCAGGACTCCTGGTCACTCTGATTGCTTGGTGGTCAGGAGGCCCTGGGTCCTCCTGGATCTTTTCTGCTGCCTCACAGACGCCTGCAGGGAAAGACTCACCCCTCCCACCCTTAGCCTCAAGAGCAGGTGGGCTGGGTTTGTGTGCCTGTTTATCCCCAGGGATCATGTAGAGAGGAAAGCTGGCCTGAAAGTGGGACCCACCTAGGTTTCCCACAGCCTGTGTAGCAGCTGCTGTGGGTGCCCTGTCCGGGCCCCTTTACCAGCCTGGGTCCTCAGCCCAGCTGCTGTGAGCACTGGCTTCTGAGAGCTCCCAGCTGTCCCCTATCTGCAGACATGACCTTGGCCAAATGGGAGCCTCCTTGACTGGTAAGCTGTGCACCCCACCCACCCCAACACCTGGTTCATTCAGGCTTCTATCACAAGATACCATAGACTGGTATTATAACAAGAAACATTTATTTATCACAGTTCTGGAGGCTGAAAGTTCAAGATCAAGATGCTGGTAGATTTGGGGTCTGGTGAGGGCTGCTTGCTGGTCATATAAGGCTGTCTTCTCCTAGCACTTGGCAGACGTGACAAAGGAGATCTGGGATCCCTATAAAAAGACACTAATCCCATTATGAGGGCTCCACCTTCATGACCTAATCACTTCCCAAAGTCCCCACCTCCTAATACCATTACCTTGGGGACTAGGTTTCTATGTACAAATTTTGGGGGAACACAGGCATTCAGTCCATAGCACTGGGCCAATGACTGACTCAAGGGGGGCCAGCTGTGTGAGGCAGCTCATGTCCCCCAGCTCCAGCTGAGACCTCACTGGAGGTCTGATCCCCACTCAGATTCTGCTTCCTGAAAACTCCACCTAAAATACCTGCATTTGATTCTCCACTCCAGCACTTCCTAGCAGTGTGGCAGTGAAGTCTTTTGCACACTCTGGGTCACAGCGTCCTTAGTTAGAAAACGAGTAAAATGGATTTCAGAAAGGGTGTGAGGTCAGAAGGGGTTATATTATCCTACTAAACATCTTTGCATTGAGCAGTATGTGCCAACACGTTGGCAGTGGCTCCTACTGGTGGGGACATGGCTAGTGATTTTTCACGTTCTTAGTTTTGCCTATCTGTATTTTCTAATGTTTGTTCACTTGTTTTGTTTGTACAGTTTTTTAAAAAGCTCAACATCACTCAAAAGAAAACATATCAGAATAGGCAATTGAGAATAATGGCTATCACAGAATACTCAGGTCTAATTTATAAAACAAGAAATGAATCATTTGCATATTTCAGCAATTCCAGCACTTTAATAATTCTTACAAATTCTTTGCAACCTGCCAATCAGGGGATCCCAATTCATCAGTTTGTCAGAAATTGTGGCCCAAAGTGTTTATGGACAAGAAAGACCTTCCAGGAAGAGAAAAAAGACAGGAAATAGGTAGGTTGGTGTGGGTCCAAATTGGGAATGATAATAATATTAATAATAATCATCATCATAGCAACTAGAATTTACCGAGATTTTGCTCTGTGTCACTCATGGTTCTTAAATACTTTTCGTGGATTAACTACCATAACCAAATAGCAACCCTCTGAGGTGGACACTCTGTTATCCCATTTTACAGAGGGGGAAACTAAGACTCAGAGAGCTTAGGAAGCCAGGTCGTGAGTGGCAGAGCCATGGCTGGGATCCAGACTGCCTGGCCCAGAGCCTGTGCCCTCTGCCACTCAACAATGTCAGATTGCCCAGGAGCAAACGCTAGACCTGCTGTTGGGGGCATGCTCAGCTCTCCATGGGGCTTTAAAAGTCTCTGGGTCCAAAACTAGGATTTAGGTACATGCTTAATGAGTTCTGTACTCCATGGAACTGGCCCCAAGAATTCTTGGAAATGTGTACAATTTGCTGTCTTCTTTCCAAGCTATAAAAGTTCAGCTAATGGAATGGGTGGACTCAAAGACTTGAAAAAAGCCCTGTGACCTCAGGGAAACTGACTAGCATTGCTCTCTTGCCTTCCTGACAGAGGTTCCTGGAGTTTGTCACATGTCACCTGGGTGTCAAACAGCACACGTCAAACCCCAGGGGCCTCGGCCAAATTGAGAGATCCGGGAATGAAGTCAAGGAAGAGAAGGAAAGGTGGAAAAGTAAGAGACAGTTGGTGCCAGAGTGAAAACCAGCCTGGAGCAACTGGCAGGAATCAGGACAACTGACCAAGTGCCGAGGTTTCTGCTACGTGCTCAGTAGAGGTGACTTTTCCCTTAATATTTGCACAGACTCAACTAGGTAGGAAATATCATCCCCACGTCCCCATGACAATAAGGGTGAGAGACTGAGGCTCAGAGAAGTTGAGTGACCCACCTAAGGTCATATGGCGACTGCTTAGGTCAAGAAGTTCTAAGTTCTGCTATAGCAACAATAACCCAAATCTCAATGGCTTAAAGGAATGAGGGTTTCACCATGTCCTGCTCTGTGTTCCTTGTAATTGCCAGGGACACCGTGATCACTCAGGGACCAGGGCTGATGTGTAGGCACCCTCTTGACCTCCGCTGGTTGCTGTGACTGAGAGAACCAGGGAATGCTGGAGGGCCTCACTCCAGAAGTTAAGTCTGGCCTGCAAGTGTCACACTCAAGGTTCTCGGGCCAGACTAGGCGTGTGGACCAGGAAGTGCAGTCCCACCCTGTGCTGAGACACTCACAAGGGAGTGTGTGCATGATAGTGGGATACTAGGCACCGTCTGCCCCTGTTAGTGAAGAGGTAGAACCCAAATTTGCACCCACCTCTGTTTGACTCTGGGTCACTGTGTGCCTTCTCAAGAAATGGGCTCCCAGAAGTCACTTTCATATATTTTCACAGGGACCCCCTTGGTCCCTTCTGTCCTGAACACACCAAATCAACTCATGTGTCTGTAAGAGAAACAAATGTGCCCATGCAGACACAGGTACAAGCACAACCTCACTGCACTCATCTCACGTGCCATACATCGTGACAACGAACGCACGGCCAGCTTCCTCCCCATGCAAAGCAAAGTCTTTCAGAGATGAGAAGGTCAACTCTCCAGGGAGAGGATATCTAGCCACCCCCTGTATTAGTAAGGTTCAAGCTACGCTGCTGCAATAAAGACACCCACCGATACAGCGGTGCAGACACAGTGCAGGCTTGTTTTTCTCTTAGCAGGCGGGCAGTCTGGTCCAGGCTGGCAGGACAGCCATGCTCCACAGGTCCCACAGGGATCCAGTCTCCTCCATCATCCGCTCGCTCTGTCATCTCCTGAAGTGACGTTCTTGTCCACGTGATTGGTTGGGGCTGACCCACCATCACCATGTCAGTGCTCCAATCGGGGCAGGAAAAAGGACCAAGGGCAAGCGGGTCCTTCCAAGGAAGCAAGGTGGAATCACACCTCCCAGGGACACCTGCTCACGTGACCACACCCAGCTGAAGGGGAGGCAGGGAAGCGGAGTCTCTGCCTCGGTGGAGACCACATGTCCTCAATCCTAGGGAAGGGTGTCAACTACCAGAAGGACCAAGAGGGACACTGCTGCTTCCTCGTCGCCACTGGATGCCCCTGTTGAACCTCTGTCTGATTTCCCACCAGCCTGGGTCTCCATTCCCAGCTCACTGCCTGGCGAGACATCTCCCAACCCTTTGTGAGACCTCAGGAATCTCCTGACGACCAGACCCCAAGCAGCCCAACTGCCAACTGAGCCTGGCCGTGCCAGATTCCTCCATAGGCACAACACGACTCCGTTGTTCCTTGCAGATTCGTTGCTGTTTACGTGATTGATTCCATGGGCTGGGGAGAGGAGTGGCAGCCAGTTACCCTGCGGACCAAATTCCACCCTGGTTGATGAATAAACCTCTTCAAGTCCAGCCCCTGCAGGAGCCATGTATAGGAATGTAGATTTGCTCTAAGCCAATGACTGTCTCCTCGGCAGCTCCCCAGCCCCTTCCAACATCCCACTGCCAAATTAAACACAAGCATCTACTTGGTGAATGTGCACCCAGACGTTCAAGGGTGCAAAAATAGAAGAGAATCCAACCTAGGCCTTCTCTCGCAGAACAGGTCACCCTCTCCAGGCAGCCAGAGCATGAAGGCTAATGAGGAGCCCGGGGCTGTGTGAAATATTATTCATGGGCTCAGCCTTCCACGAGCCTTGGGAACATATCTTGGGGACTGCGGGATAAATGGCCGCTCAGAAAGGTTCCCACCTCTGTGTATAAATGTGATTTCACACTCTGCTCAAAATGCCTCAGGAACTTGAGTAAAAAATGGGCACTCAGATGGGCTCCCCAGTGAACAGCTCCTTGTGCCTTGCCATTGGGCTGCTTAGAAAAATTACTTTTCTTGTCCTTTCAGGAGCTTATCTAACCAGAGTGTTCTCCTGGAACTTGAGCCAAGAGCACTCTTTTCCCGCTGAAGGGTGTACCCACTGGGGTCATGCCCACCTTTGCTTATGCTGTGGCTACCTCGACCACCTTCCCTGCTGCCCCACAGTCCCCGTCTATGTAAACCGCCCTCTGTCTTCTGAGCCCAGCTCGAACACTGCCTCCTCCTGGAAGCCCTCCGAGACCATCCTTCTGCCCCACTGTCATTTCTTGTCAATGTCTCCCATCATCCTTGCTGTCCTGTCTCCCACATTCTGGACGTATTCCAGCCAGACTGCTTGACTAATGCTCTCCGAGCATTTCTGGGAAAGGTGGCCTGTCACCAGGAACCAGGGCAGGGATTTGTGCTGGGGAGGGACATGCTGAGAACCGCAGTTGGGGAGGTGGCTGGGAGGGGGTCATAACTGCTAGGAGGCTGGGACGCAGCGCTATCGGGGAGCTCCCTCCTCACGCATCTGCTGCACAGACAGAAACGGGAGGGGTCTGGGGGAGCGGGCTGGCTACCAGCCAGAAGGCAATGCCAGGTTCCTTCTGAAGCGTTCTTGGGCATGGCAGAGTCCACACCGTTCCAGGAACATGTAAGACAGAACACTGCCATTTGCTATGCACACGCCTGAGAACTTGGCCTGTCTCTGAGCTTGGGAATACCACCACTCCAAAGACCTGAGGCTTCAACCAGGTTCAGAAGAGGAAAGAGGAGGTGGCCAGGCCTGGACGGCTGGGCCTCAGTGAGGTTGTGTGGCCTCAGGTGAGTCACCTGAGCTCTCTGGGTTTCTTCATCTTAGTTTGATTCTCCTCGAAGCAGAGCCTGAGATGAGGATTTGAGTGAAGAGTTTAGTGGGCTGGTGGTTGCAGGAAGCACAGGTAAGGAGGGGGTAAGTCTGGGAAGGGAAGGAGCCAATACAGGGTAAGCCAGTAAACCCGTTACCAACGTGGGTCAGCAGAGCTTAGACCCACTGGGAAAACTCCAGAAGCCAAGGGAGAGCAAACACTGGGGGGGCATCCAGAGCGGTGTGGGAGCTGGGGCATTCACAGTCTTGCTGCTGTCGAGCTCGGCGGGCAGTCTCTGGGGGCATGCAGGCCCTCCCCAGCCCTCCCGGCCTCGAGGGCATCACAGCCAGCTCAGGGTGTCAACTCCAGTCAAGGCAGGCAGGTGCTGGCCCCGGGAGCAGGTCAGCATGCTCAGGAGGGGTACAGGAGAGGGGACAAGGGGGAGCTCCAAAGTATCTGTCACGAACAGGGTAAAATAGTTCTATAGGTCATTGTGAGAGTATGTGAGGTGATGAATGTCAAGTGCTGCAACGTGCCCGGCAGAGGGAAACAATCAGTGTTGGCTATTCGTAATTTTGAGAGTTTTAGACATGTCAGGCACGTGACTTTCCATGGAGTCAAACACCTTCCAGCGCCCCACAAGGCCCTGCCTGCTGTCTGTCCTGGCAGGCTGACTCGTATGGAGGCTGCAGCGGACCCCCCCCCCCTTTCCTCCAGCTTCCCGTTGGGTTTGGCCAATGTGAGCCCAGGCAGGCTATTGGACGGTGGAAGGAGAGAGCGGGGGGCATTTACCCCCAAGGCCCTCCCTAGTGGGTCACTGGGGGTTGGCTGCATCCTTCTACCAAGGGCTCCTGTTGGTGACTGTCTCCAAGCTGTCATTCTCTTGGGATTCTGGAAACCTTCCCTCACCTCCCAGCCCAGGGCTGGGCACTGCCCCCTCCTGTAGTTCCCCTCCACACTTCGTGGACAGTCTCCTTTTACTCTCTGTCTCCTGCCGAGGCCCTGACTGGCCACTAGCTCACCTTTGCCTGTAGCGACCACTTGCCATCCTCGTTGGCCTCCCAGCACCCTATCTGTGTTTGAGGGATCCCCCTCCTTTTGTGTTGTGAAGGGAGAAAGCAAAGGTCACTGTAGGGATAGAAACTCCTGGAAGTCACTATACCAGCCTCCCTCGCAGCAAGGAATTGGACACATGGCCTGGACACTGCTGGTCTGATGCACCCATGCTGGACTTTAAGTTGAGACCATTGCTGGCTCTCTCTGGTGGGGCAGCTGGGAAGAGGTGGACACTGGGTGTGCTGCCCAGGTGCTCTTTGGGAAAGATCTATTGCCCCAGCAGACATGGTGAGATTTTATTAATTCTGTCTCAGAGCTTCTGAGTTGATTCTTGAGCCCCCTCGGCAATGGTCAGCTATAGTGGCATCCTCTAATAAATTCCTTTTCTCTTTTTACCAGCTAGAGATGGTTTGTGTTGGTTTCAACTTGTAACTCTCACTGATGGTTGGTGCCTAAAACAGTTAAATTCTCAAATGCTAACAGATGTGCGCAGGATTTTGAGATGTCCATCATGGGTTCTAGGGAAATTAACAGCCCTCCCCCAACAAAAATTGGTTAAAGTACACATAATGTTAGGTGTATATAAATTATGCACATAATTTCTGGAAGCTTCCTAATTTCTAATCAGATTCTCTAAAGGTTTTTGATTGCTGCTCAATGTCCTTGGTCTGTTGCAGTGAAAGGGTTCTTTCCTCCACATTATAAATGATGTATAAGAGGTGCCGAGCTTCTCGAGCCAGTCATACCCTGCGCTGAAGTCTACCCTTAGGTGGCGTGTGTAGCCTTTGGTCTATCATTTAGGGTTATGCCAGCTGCTGTCACAAATAATCCCTCATATTCTCAGTGGCTTAACTCAGTGGATACATGTTTCCTGCTCATAGAGAAGTCTAATGTAGGTGGGCTCTAGGTAGTCACTCAAGGGCCCAGGCTCCTTCCACTCTGTGGCTCTGTCCTCCCTGCAGGACTCTGGAGTCCTCTGCATTCAGTGAGTAGCTCAGGAAAGAGCATGGCAAAGATGCCACATGCTTCTTAAGCTCCTGAGCCTGCTCATTCTACTGGAGAGGACTGGACACACCTCATCTAGTCCCATCTACTTGCCTGGTGGCCTGGGAAGTGCAGTTCCTGGCTGGGCAGCCTCTTCCCTGCAGCAAATCTGCACCATGGTGGGAGGAACCTGGTATGTTGGTGGACAGCAGCTGCCTTTGCCACTCCAGGGATGATGATAACAGAGCAGGAGCTCAAGGAAAAGGACCTCATTCAACACCATCCCCCCAGCACAGGGTATTATTCATTGAGCACAGGCTCAATAAATATCTGTTGAATAAATATATGAAGGAATGAAGGAGTAAATGAAAAAAGACATCAGACTCTGCTAAGTGCAGGGAATATTTCCAGGTTGCTCTGGCTTTTCTTTTTTACTGAGAAAACACTCTCAGTAGGTTCTCGAGTTGAAAGGAAGAAAGAATTGGCTGGAGGGCTATGCCATTTTTCTCCAAGACAGTGGAAGGAAGCATTTTGACTATTGTCCAGGATATCCGGAGCTGGGCGGATGGATTCCTTTCTCCAGCCAGGCCCCATTCCCCAAGGTTGTGTATTTACTTGGAAGAGGTCTGTTCCTGTTGGAGGACAGGTGTCCTGAGCACGGCCGACAGGAGATGGTTGAGAGCAGGGTCCTGCACAGGCTCGACTGCCTGCAAATTGATGGCTTTTCTTGTTTTTCTGGTGGGAATGGGGAGTTTCCCAGCAAAAGGTAACACAGCCTGTGGAATATTATTTCCTGAGAAGCACTGGATTTCCCCCCATATTAGTCATCGTAGAATGTATATTATTTTAGCTCTCGGAGTCAGCCCTAGTGCGGAAGGCAGAGTGGGAGAGCGCTGGTGGGGCCAGAGCCTGCCGACGTGGGAAGGGGCAGTTCTCTCTTTCTCTCCTGGAAATGACTCTATGCCCCCACAGGCAAGCTGTGCACAGGTGCAGGACTAGGAGACTTTTTGGAAGTGGGGTTAAGTCAACTGTTGGTCTCTCATAGACTGGATGAGATCAGAGCAGAGGGGAGGTGGCCCTTAAACAGTACCTGGCTCAGAAAGGCCCTCAGTAAGCAGTAGATGTTTCATTCAATGAACACCTTTGTGCCAGGCACAGGCAGTCCTGGGTTTAGGGAAGTGGACAGGCCCCAGGGTTGGCAGATAGGCAGCTACGCTGAGTGGTAGGGGGCACGAGAAGGTTTATCAGCTCAGAGGAAGTGATGACACATGCCTCATAGAAGGGGTGGGATTTTTCAGGTGAGAACAAGGGGTCAAGCAACCAGATCAGTGAGAGCGAGGGCCCAGAGGCTGGGATGGGCATGCACACTCTGGAGCCGGCACAGCCCTTGGCAACCCTTTATCTCCCACTCCCACCCCACTGCGGTCCTTTGTGTCCAGCCAAGTTGTTGGCTGTCTCAGTGGGAGGCCCAGCAGCTGCTCAGTGGCAGTGCTGCAGCTGGGAAGACGCAGTGAACTTGAGCAGCTCCCCTTCTGTGTGGGAGAGCCCTGGGTAGATATGAGGGAAGGCAGAAGACAGTGGAGGGGCCAGGGGCTAGCAGGGGTGTCCCCTCTGTAAGCTGGATGGGGACCAGCTGTGGGAGGACCCCTTTCAGCTCTCCAAGCCGCCTTCCCATCAGTGGGGCTCCTGGGGGTCTACAAGCAGGTGTCATCCTCTGGGCAGCTGCCCTCAGTGTCTGGGAAAGTTCCATCGGCGGGTGAGGCAGGTGAGGCAGGTGAGGCAGGTCAGGCTTGGCCTCCTGAGCCTCAGTTTCCCATTTGTAGCACAGGGAAAATAATAGCGTCTGCCTGATAGCATTGTGGGGATTGAATAAGAGACGTGTGACTGTCAGGCACATTCGGGCCATGGTTATAATCTACTATTTTTAAATAGCTGAAACTTTGGGGTTGCCTGCCTTCCGTGTATAAGGTACCTCCCTCTCTCTCTTCACTTGTCCCCTCTTCTCTGTTTCCCTCTCTCCCTCTCATCTCCCTTGCATTTCTCTGTCTTCCTTCCCTGCCTCTCACTCCTGCTCTCAGGAGGCTGTTCTGTTAAACTTCTCTCAGCGAAGCTAGTGACACTGTTAAGTGTTTCTTCTCACCCTAAGGGGTAGGCCCAGATCCCCATTCCCTGGTCAGAGCAGAGAAGCCAGGAAGACAGGCTTCACGTCCTGCAGGGTTGCCTGGACTCAGCTGCCAGATATGCTCTGCCTGCCTGTTCCATGAACTGGTACTCAGTGTTTAAGGCCCAGATCAAAAATCCCCTCCTCCAGGCAGTCTTCCCAAACTTCCACAAGCAGCCAGTGACTGCCACTCTGCTCCCCTGTAATGCTGTATTGTGAAGTGCCAACCCCTACAACCCTGTCCCTGTCAGGCTCCCACATCCTCTTGCCTGTATCCATGGCAACAGGCAACTCTCAGATATTCTGCAGCCTCGTTAAAACTGGTCAAAGGAGGGGTGGCAAACGCCATTTCTGGAGTGTAACCTGCGCCAGTGGGACACTGGAGACTAGATTAAAATAAACAAATACATGTTAAGAGGGAAAAGAGGCAAATGAACCATGAAAGCATGAAGTGTGACAATGATCCAGCAGGGGAGTTTAGGTCTCTTGTCTTCTGCCTTCTCCATTGCAGACCCAGCCAGGTTGCAAAGCACTCTTCTCCATCCCAGCACCTTCCTGCATTTCTGTTTTTTCCTGCTTTGTCCTTGCCACTCTGTTCCTCTTCTTCCCAGGAGGGGTCTTTAGATACATCTCATTATGTGGTAGACACATATAATATGCCAGGGATAAGTGGGTTATACACCATAACCCTAATACATCCCAGGGTTGCACGTGGTACAGTCTCTGCATGAAACAGCTTTCCAGGAAGCATAGTCTGGCTGCAGTGATTCAGAAAAAGAAATTTTTATTTCAGGGGTCAGCAGACTTGTTGTGCAAAGGGGAAGATAGTAAATATTTTTGGGTTTACAGGCCACACGAGCTTCGTCACCACTACTCAACCTTCCATTGCAAAGCTATAGCCCCCCAGACAGCATGTAAAGAAATGAGCATGACCATGTTCCAATAAAACTTTATTTACACAAATGGTGAGCCAGATTTGGCTGTAGTGTGCTGACCCCTGCTTTATTTTAATCTTAAGTCCAATACATGGATGCTAACCATTCTAAACAGCAGAACTTCTCATAAAACATTTCCTCTCCTTCTCCAACTCTCTTTGAAGTTTCTCACGGGCCAGAGCTCCAAGGTCTCCCTCTAGATCTAACCCATGTGGCTTTTCCTCCCCACCTCTCTCTTTTGCCCTTTCTCCCAGTCTTTCTTCTGTAGTTCGGGGTGGCCGCTGACTGGCTTCTTTCTGTCTCCCTCTCTGTTTCTATCTCAGTCTCTGGCTCTGTCTTTTTCTATCTCTCTCCCTTCTATCCCTCTCTGTCTCTCTCTCTCACGCACACACACACAAGATTTGAGAATGATGGCAGCAGAGGAGAGGGAAGTGAGGTGGCGGAGAAGTGAAGGATACTTACAGGTTAAAATCTTTTCCCCACAACAGCTTATCAGCTCATTTACTTCCAGCAACTGTCTCATGACTTGGGATTAAGGTTGCCATTCTAGAACACCATAACCCAAGGCTCAAACAGCTTCTGCCACTTGTTCAAAGCCAGGCTGCGAGTAAATCTTAGCCAGGTCTGCATGACCCCAGAGCTTCAGTCCCACCGCTGCTACCACCACCTCCCAGAGTCCTGTGGTCCCATCTCCTCTTCCTCTTGGGCACCGAGCTAGGACTCAGCTCCACTTCCATATCTCAGGGGAAATCACAACTGGGGTCAAAGAATCAGCTGCAGTGACAGCTTCCTGGGACGCCCCATGTTATCTCACAGGACACCATCTGCCCATCCACAGATGCGCCAGCAGAGGCTCTGAGGAGTTAAAGTGGCTGAAAGGAGGGGGCACCACATCGGGGGTCAGAAGGGCCACATGGCTTGTCCTAGGTGCTCTGTGAGATGTGGTATAGCAAGAATGCTAATGACTGCATGTGTGCTCACCAAGTGCCAGGCGCTGCACAGGGGATACAGCCCTCACAAGTGCTGTAGGAGCGGCACCGCTGCCCTGTCTCAGGGATAAACACTGAGGGTCAGAGACGTCGAGAAATCCTCTCGGTGTTGTAGAGCAGCTCCCACCACACAGGTGCAGTGCCTTCAGTTACTCTGCTGGGTTGGATAGTGTCCCCCCAAATCCACATCGTTCCCAGACATGTGATCTTATTTGGAAACAGGGTCTTTGCAGATGTACTCGGTTAAGATGAGGTCATACTGGAGTGTGTGGGCCCTTAATCCAATATGACTGACATCTTTATAAGAAAAGAAGATATACGGAGATGGACAGAGGGGGCCACAACCATGTGAATGACAGAAGCAGAGGTTGGAACCATGCGGCCACCAGCCAAGAACTGCTGGCAACAACGGAAGCTAAGAGAAAGGCCTGGAACAGAGTCTGCCCTAGAGTCTTCAGAAAGCTGGCCTTGCTGACACCTGGATTCCAGACTTCTGACTTCCAGAACTGGGAGACAACATATTTCTGTTGTCATAAGCCACCAGTTTGTGGAATGTTGTTGCAGCAGCCCTAAAAGACAAATACAGTGACTAAGCCCCATTACACTGGCCACTCCAGGCTCTGTCCTTGGCCAGTCCAGCCTCCAGTGTGGACATGCAGTAGCTCGCCCCTAGAGGTGAGACCCTGGAGGCTCTGATGGTGACCAAGGAGACAGGGAGAGTGGATGGCAGCCCTGAGGTCCAACAGCAGCAGGTTCTTCCCATAACATTTGCAGGGTTCGGTTTCCTGGACACTCTGGGGACTTCGCTGTCACCCCAGAAGGGAGGCTTTGTCCAGAATCGGCACACAGCTCCTCTCAAGGCCTGAAGGACTTGCCAGGATGGATGATGCAGCCGAAGCTCTCGATCCCCGCTGCACTGTTTGGGCATGAGGTGGATCAGCGCGGAAGCTCGGGGAGTGGGTTCTTCAGCCTGTCCTGGCTGGATCATGAGACTGCAGAGGGCAAAGGAAACAGGAAAGAAAGACAGAGGGAGGAGGCAGAGAGAGACACAAGGGGAAAAAGAGATGGAGAAGGAGAGAGATGGGACAGGAAGAGAAAGAATGGGGTGGGGGGTAGTTAGAGAGGAAAATAACAGGGAAGACAGGGATTGAGAAAGAGGCTGGAAGAGACAGGCAGATGCGCAGACAAGTTACACATATTGACAAGGAGATGGAGGGAGAAGCAGAAAGAGGGCAAAGCAGGAAAGGGCAGAGAGCAGGAGACGGAGAGGGAGAATAAAAGTATGGAGCAAGGGAGGCAGGAGAGGAGAGAGGAGAGGAGACGGAGACCAAGGCAGAGAGAGACAGAGACAGAGAGAGGGCTGGGGAGACCTGAAGCCTGCTTCTTGTGCTATGGTTGTGCTCTGCTGCTTTGGCATCCTTTTCCACAAGACAGTCCCTCTTGTGTCCCACATCAGCCCACTGCAGAAAACCCCTTCAGACCGAGCCCTGGGCATGCAGGGTGGGTGGGTGGATTTAAGAACAGCCACTAGGACAAAGGGTGAGCTCCAACGCCCAGCTCCTGGAACTGCGGGCGCCTGCATTCCTGGGGGGCATGTGTGAACTCCCCCACCCGATGGCGGGACATGATTAATGTTCTCACGTCCAAGGGCCTGGCCCTTGACTTTAATTAGGCATGGCACTGGAAGGGACGATGCTTTGCAATCCCCCCCCCAGATCCATCTGCCTGCCACCCTGTAAAGAGATGGGCTTAAACGAAAGAGTAAAGGGGGCACGTTGGAATTGCCCGCTCCCCCGCCCCAGGTTTTATGAGATTTGAAAATGTATTTCATCTTGAGGGGCTTCCACAGGAAGGAATGGGCTTTACACTGAGCAGGACTCAAACCTGCCAACACCTCCCTGATTACTCCCCTAACAAGGGGAACCTGAAGAGAGGGAGTCACCAAGCCAGTGCAGCACTGGTGGCTTGCAAATGCAGGAGGCCCCGCTCAAGCTGGCTGTGTTGAAAAACAGAATGATTGGCTCAGACACCTGAGAAGACCAGGGATAGGTGACATCTGGGCCAGTTTCAGGTCTTGCTGGATCTAGGTGTCATGATGTGATGAGCAACCTGTCCCTCTCTCCTTCCCTCATCTTTGCTTTCTTCTGGAAGAAATTCTTCCCCACACAGACCCTTCCCAAGGTGGCACAGATGATGACTGCAACTCCCCAGCCATCCCTCGAGACCCTCCAAATGTCCCAAGCTCAACTCCCTTTGGCGTGCCCTGAGTACACCACTGCTGTGAGCCATGGCCACCCTGGAGCTGGAGGTGAGGCCAGTCTCACCCAACCACATGGCCTCAGAGTTGGGAAGGACAGTTCCTCACGGGGTAATTCGTGAGCCAGGCAGACATCACGAGAATCCGCTGCAGTGGGGCTGGCAGCCGGCAGGCATCAGTGCAGCTGCACTGATGGCTGCAGTACTGAAATATCTTCAGGCTGGCTGGGGAATAGCCACTGCCTTGAGTTTTCTGCATTCTCCCCCTGCTTTGCCATCCTGGACACCTTGGCCCTTAAAGAGTGGGCTTCAATGCCTGGTAGAAGAGGGGTCTCCAGAAAACCGGTGTGTGCCATGGCAGTTGTTGGATATTGTGAGCATCATCCCTGAACACAGGGACCTTCAGGACCCCTGGGCTGGTGCCTGCCCAGCAGGCTGGTGCTGATTCTGGGTGTGGGGTAGCTGGAGTGAGGATGGGCTGTATCGTGACATGGGTGGCACCCGCATGCAGCACTTAACTGAGCACATCCCATGCACTTGCTGCTCAAGAACGCATGTAGTCCTGCTTTGGTCGTGGATCTCGTTCCACCTCCATGAGGAAAGTGATGCTCAGAGAGGTCAGCTGAGTTGCCCAAGGCACACAGGGGGTGAATGTCAGAGCTGGTGATCCACTCTGAGTCTATCTTGACCCAACATGCTGGGGTCTTTCTACTACCCCCACCTTCTGAGGAGGGTTCTGGGGTGAGCACAGGACATGGTGAGAGTTGTCAGGGTCTCTCCCTCGCTCACTCACTTTCTCCTCCCCTCATTCCAGATTTGCCAGATACTTCTCATCATCCCTGATGACAAGGAAATCAACCTAGCATCCCTGGAGACCCCCAGATCCCCAGGACTCTTCCTTCAGTTGGCTGGGGCAGGGAGCAGAGAGTCCCCCATGTCCTGAGCTGGCCAGTCTCACAGAATGTCACCATCTCCCCTTGGAGGGGAGGACTGCCCTCCCAGAGCTGACTTTCCGGTGCAGGTGAAAGTGGGTGCCCAGTGGGACAAGTTATTGGTGGAGATGACCCCCACCTCTTGACCACTTATCTCTCTGTACATGTAGGAAGAACTTTAGAGCTCTACCACTTTTGGCTGTGTGACCTTAGCTACATTAATTGTCCTTTCCCAGACTCAATGTCCTTACCTGCAAAATGGCTGTAATAATAGGAGACTTCAAATAAGTGCTTGAAGTCTGGAAAGAAGTGATGCTTCAGACCTCTCTGGAGTGAAGATGGACTTGAAGAGAATGGACCATTTTATTTTTCTTAAATATCACAATGAGGATTATTGACTTCAACAGATATTGCTATATCTGTTCCCCAGATTTACCCCTGAAATATTCCTAAATGTAACTCCTAAAAGCTTTGGGCTGCAAGGAACGTAATATCCCCTCCTGAAATGACTTAAGTAGGAGGATTATTATCTCACTTAAGAAGAAATCTGTGGTAGATTGTTCCAGGGTTGGTTCAAAAGTTCCATGATTAATTAATTGAATCACTGTTTCATTCATGCAACAGAATATTTTTGCATGGCTACTTTGTGCCAGGTGCTGTATAGGCACTGGAATACAAGAGCTAACAAACAAAATCCCTGCCCTTGTGGAACCTACATCTGAGCATATGTCATTAGGGACTGGGGATCTTTCTCACTTTTCCTTTCTGCTCATGTACTTGTGGCATCGCCCTCATGAATATAAGAGCTGTCAAATCTTTATGAGTCAGCTTCACAAGACAGAAAGATGGGGGTAGACTGTGCTTCTCCTTACCACCTTTTTTTTTTTTATCAAGGAAGTATTTTTTAGACACTTCCCCACACCAGAAGAATTCTTATTTCTCATTGGCAAAATGTCTCAAAGGCCACCCTAATTACTGGTGAGAAAAACAGGACTGCCACGATTAGCCTTGACCAATCACAATCCATCCATTCATCCATCCATCCACCCAATTATCCCACCCATTCATCCATTCATCATCCATCCACCCACCATCCATCCTTCCATCTACCCATTCATCTGTCCATCCATCCATCTCTCCATCTTTCCATCCACCATCCATCCATCCACCCATTAATCCATTCATCCATCCATCCATCCATCCATCCATCCATCCATCCACATTGTCTTCCCACAGTGCCTGTGCAAAATTGTGGTTCTGTTAACAAGAAAGAAGAGGGCTCAGATGTTGGGCTGTTAGCCAACAGTATCTACTAGAGTCTATCAGACTCACCTCAGGTGCTGTCATTGCCACCATCAAACTTTGGCATGAGACAGCACAGAGGGAATGCCACCATTGTGTCTGGGGACCATGTTTCCTGTCTGTGCTGTTAAACCCAACACCAGAATAGCAGCTGTCCAGCTCTGTCACAGAGTGTAATGGAAACAGGACACTAGCAAGCCCAGGCTCTTCTCTTCACCAGATTTGGGACCTTAGACAAATTGTTCAGTCTTCCTGTGGCTCAGTTTTCTCCTCTGTGAAATTTGAGTAATGACACATGGTAGATCCAAGCATTGACCCCAATTCTTCCCCTCATTCTTGTATCCACCCCCTTTGCTTGTGCCTTTGTGGTTCCCTCTGCTCTAGGTGGCATATATTTCCTTATTCTTTGACCTTGGGATATGGCATGAAACTTGATTTAGCCAATGGGGCTTTAGCAGGGATGACATAAGCAGAGGTTTGAAATGATTTCACAGTGAGCTTGCCTTGTTGCCCCTCTGCCATTGTCACAAGAGAACCACTCCCCAGGTGGTTGGTGCCATCTCAGCCTTGGACCCAGAATGGGTACACAGGGAGCAGATCTGAGCCAAACCCAGCTAGGTTTGCACCATAAGCAAAGCCACCTACCTCAGCCCACCCTGCTTCAGCTGGGCTTGCCGCACAACCTACAGACACATGAGCGGGAATAAATGATTGCTTTTGTAAGCTTTGGAGTTTTGGCGTGTTTTGTTTCACAGCAGAAGCTGGCTGATACATGACTTTGCCTTCCTTCTGGTGACTTTTGAGGTTGCAGTAAGATGATGTACCTGCAACACTACAGAGTGCCTGACCCACAGTGGGTGCTCAGGAAGTCTTAAACCTTATGTTAGGATTGGGTGCTACCTGAGAGGCTCTAAGGAATGGGAAATGTGTCTGTTTCTTTTTATTTCATCAATTAGTGCTCCTGACTGCCCAGCAGCAGCTGAAAAACCTGCCTTCACTGACCTGTGATTACCTGCCATTCTGCCATGTGACATCATAGACAGGTCACTAGCTTAGGGATGGCCCATTGACATGTTCAGCTCTATTCTCAGACCCCTGGCTTGGTGCTGGGGTGGCCAACTGAGTCATGGTCGGTCTTATCCTGCACCTCTGAGCATCTGATGTGCATGAAGCTGGCAGGCAATTCAGAGCCACTGCAGAGACACCCTTGAGCCAGATTCTCATATTTTAGATGTTCCCCTGCTCTGTGAAAATGACCATATCTACAAAAGCAGGGTCAGGTCACATTTTTAATCTCTCAGACCCCAGGGACACAAGGGGTTTCTGGTAGAGACCAGCACAGTTGCTGAATTATGCTTTTCCAAATGGGTCAGGACTCACTGTGTCTCTCTAGTGCTTCATGACTGTCTTTCTTATTTCCAAAGTTCAACAATCTTTAAATGAATCCACACATTTGCCATTCTAGCTTTCTTTTGATTAGTGTTTACATAGTTTATCTTTTCTCATTCTTGCACATTTAACCTGTTTGTGTTATTTAAAGCATATTTCCCATAAGAACAACATAGTTGGGTTTTGCTTTTTTATTCAATCTGACAATCTCAGCCTTTTAATTGGGTTTAGATTACTTACATTTAATGTAATTATTGATGTGATTGGATTAAACCTACCATGTTGTTATTTGTTTTTATTTCTCCCATCTGTTCTTCATTCCCCTTTTCCTCTCATTCTGTCTTCTTTTTGATTTACCAAGTATTATTATAATTCCATTTTATTTCCTTTGTTGGATTATTAGCTGTAACTCTTTATTTTGTTGTTTTCATGGTTGCTTTAGGGTGTAGAATATGTCTTTAACTTATCTCCTTCTACCTACAAGTGATATTTTATCACTTCACATATGAGGGGTCTTCAAGGAGTTCATGAAAAATGCATATTATGAAAAAACTATGCATGAATTTCAATTTTTTTGCACCCAAATGAACTCATACTAAATTGTTATAACATGTCTGAACAGGATCTAGTTTGGGGCACTGAGAAGGACATCAGTTTAAGAAGAGCCCCTATCAGAGCAACATGAATTCTGCTAAAGTTGAAGCAAGAAAAAACATTAAGTTTATCGCGAAGCTTAGGTGAAAGAATGGTGAAAACATTGATGCTTTACAGAAAGTTTGCAGGGACAATGCCCCAAGGAAATCATCAGTTTACAAATGGATAACTCATCTTAAGAAGAGATGAGATGATGTTGAAAGTAAAACCCACAGTGGCAGACCATCCACGTCAATTTGTGAGGAAAAAATCAATCTTGTTCTTGCCCTAATTGAAGAGGGCCAGCGATGAACAGCAGAAACAAAAGCCAACATCATAGACATCTTGATTGGTTCAGCTTACACAATTCTGGCTGAAAAATTGCAGTTGAGCAAATTTTTTGCTTAATGAGTGTCAAAACTATTGTGTCCAGAGGAGCTGCAGGTAAAGCAGAGTTGATCCTGAAGCATTTCTTCAAAGAATTGTAACAGCAGATGAAATATGGCATTACCGATACAATCCAGAAGACAAAGCACAATCAAAGCCATGGCTACTGAGAGGTAGAAGTGATTCAGGAAAGCAAAAGTGGGCTGATGAAGAGCAAAAGTCATGTCAACAGTTTTTGGGATGCTCAAAGCATTTTATTTGTTGACTCGGGAGCACCAAAGAAATATAACATCTGCTTTTCAGGAGAGTGTTTTGAGAAAGTTAATCAAAGCTTTAGCAGAAAAATGCCTGGGAAAAGTTCACCAGAGTGTCCTTCTCCACCAGAATAATGCTTCTGCTCATTCCTCTCACCAAACAAGGCAATTTTGTGAGAGTTTCTATGAAAAAATCATCAGACATCCACCTTGCAGTCCTGATTTGGTTCCTTCTGACTTATTTTATTTCCTAAGCTTAAAGAAATCTTTAAAGGGCACTCATTTTTTTCTTCAGCTAATAATGTAAAAAAGACTGCACTGACATGGTTAAATCCCCAGGACACTCAAGTTCTTCAGGGATGGGCTAAATGGCTGGTATCATTGCTTTCAAAAGTGTCTTGAACTTGATAGAGCTTCGGTTGAGAAATAAAGTCTATGTTTTTTATTTTTAATCTTTTAATTCCATTTTCCATGAACTTCTCATGCTATTATTGTCATGCATTTTACTTCTACATACAATACCAGCTCCAAAATATATTGTTATTATTTTGCTTTAAACAATTATCTTTTTCAAAGATTTGAATTACAAGAAAGACATCTTTTGTATTTGTCCATGTAATTACTATTTCCACTGCTTTTCACTCCTTTGTGTATATCTACACTTCCATCTGCTACCATTTTCTTCCAGCCTGAAGGACTTCTTTAACATTTCTTGTAGTGTGTGTTTGCTAGTGATTAATTCTTCCAACTTTTACATGTCTGAAAAAGTCTTCGTTTTACCTTTGTTTTTGAAAGATATTTTCACTGAGTATAAAGTTCTAGATTGAAAGTTGTTTTTTTCTTTAGGACTTTAAAGTTGTTGCTCCACTGTCTTCTGGCTTACATTGTTTTGACAAGATATTTGCTGTCATCTTTATCTACTGTCTGTAACATTTTAAGATTTTCTCTTTATCATTGGTTTTAAGCAATTTAACTGTGATGTGCCTTGGTGTCATTTTCTTCATATTTCTTTTGCTTGGGGGTTGCAGTGCTAGTTTTTATCAAATTCGAAACCATTTCAGCCATTATTTCTTCAAATATTTTTTTCTGTTCCTCCCCCACCCCCATCCTTGAGGGGGCTCCAATTACAGTCGGTTCTTTTAATTCTTGGGTTCTGCATCTGTGGATTACACCAACCACAGATCAAAAATAGTCTAAAGAAAAAAATGGATGTTTGCATCTGTACTAAACATGGGCAGACCTTTTTCTTGTCATTATTACCTAAACAATACAGTACAACAACTACTTACATAGCATTTATAGTGTATTAGGTATTACAAGTAATCTAGAGATTATTTAAAGTATACAGGAGGATGTGCATAGATTGTATGCAAATACTACACCATTTTATACATGTGATTTGAGTATCCATGGATTTTGGTACCTGAGGGGGGTCCTGGAGTCATCCCCCATGGATACTGAGCCCATATTGGGCTACTTAAAATTGCTCCCCACCTCTCTGAGGCTCTACCCATTGTTTTTTCCAGTCTTTATTCTCTCTGTGTTTCATTTTGGATAGTTTCTGTTGTTGTGGCTTCAAATTCCCCAATCTTTTCTTCTGAAATGTCTAATCTATTGTTAATCCCATTCTGTGCATTTTTATCTCAGATGTGTTGCTATCTCTACGAATTTGACTGGGGTCTTTTAAAATATATATTCCACATCTCTTCTTATCATGTTCAACCTTTCTCTATCTTTTTGGACATATGAATACAATTATAATTACTAATGTCTGAGTCTCCTAATTCTATCATCTGTGGTATTAATGGTCACTTTTGATGGATTGATTTCTCATTATGGGTTATATTTTCCTGCTTCTTTGCATACCTGATAATTTTGGATTGGATACCTGACATTGTGAATTTACCTTGTTGGCTGCTGGATATTTTTGTATTCCTATGAATATTCTTGAGATTTGTTCAGGGCACAGTTAAGCTACTTGGTAGCAGCTTGATCTGTTCAGGTCTTTTGAGCTCATTTGTTTCCTGTTCTTCATTGCCTGATACCCAGTGTCTTGAACTCTGTAGTTTCATGGGTTTTACCTATTTTTTAGATATGTTTCAGGTGGGAGAATCATTGTGATACCTGCTAATCCATTTTGGCTAGGGGGACAAGTCAAAACCAATTTTTGTATGGTTAAAAAGTGACCAATTTTGATCATTTTTTTAGCATCTAGGATGTGTACAGCCGTATTAAGATTTTTTTTATTAATAAGAAAGCAGGCAAGTGACTCCCACTATGAGAATTTATTCTGTGTGTGATTCTGAGCTGAGCTATTTTCAGGCCTAGAAATCAGCTGATCATAGGTGTCTTTCAAGCACTCCCCGAGCTCATTTATTCGGGGGTAGCTTCTTTTATGGTCAATCAAGAGACCAAATCACAGCCGTCTCTCCCCGTCCTCCCACAGGCATGATGCCATGGTAATTTTCTTTACTGTCACTGAACCAGCCAGCCACAGCCATTTTTGGTCATCCACTATATGGAGAGTGTTACTGTGGGGCAGGATTTCTTCCCTGAGATGTAGGAAGGAAGCTTGGCCTCAGCCATGCAGCAGAACCGTGCAAGGCGTTGGGGGACGATGCCTGACAGTTACTTCTGGACGGCTGGCAAGAGTCCAGAGAGTTCCTATCCACTCTGAAAAAGGTGGAATCTGTTGTCGCTCTGGGGTGGTCTCGGCCCTGCTGCGTATAAAGCATTTCTAACACATCTAAAGCATTTTCCTCTCTCCAAAGCCAATTCGAATCTCCACATGGGCCATTTTGTTTTCTAAGTCAGCAATTTCCTTTCCACTCTGCTACTCACGATCTCATGTGATCCCTGCTCCTTCCTTATCCGATCAATATTCTTATGATGGCCACTTTGCAGAGGAGAAAACAGGCTTGAGGATGGGACACTTCCCCAGGCCGTGCCCCCTGGCCGGGGCAGACACGAGAGGTGAATCTGGGGTGTCTGACTCCAGGGCCTCTCTGTTCTCTGCCTCCCCTCCTGCCTCTTCCTGAAATGGGTCACAGGGAAGACGGCGGCCAGAGAGCTGGGAGAGGTGGGGAGAGCCCTGGCCAGCTGTGCCTTCACTAAACGCAGGGCCGTGAGAGATCACTTGGCAGAGATGAGCCCTGAATTAAGTTACTCAGCGCACACACTCTGCAGTCAAAGGACTTGTCTTGGAGCAGTAGAGTGTTTGCCTCTCCAAGCTGGGCTCAGTTAGAAGCTCTGAGACTCCATTTCATGTGGACGAGGCTCAGGGACCCCAAGGGCCACCACCTGGGCTCAGCCTTCTCCTCAGCACCCCCTCCACGATGGTGGCCCCCAACTTGGTTGTGAGGGGCCAGTGAGGAAGAGGCCTGGCCGGGTTGCCCTCTCCCCACCGAGGCCTGGTTTAAATGACACTCTGCCCAGAAACCGCAAGTTTATGAATCCCAGAAGTTTCGCTTGCTCAGGTCTGGAGGAGAGCTTGGCTGACGTTACAAGAGACATTTTTCTCTGTCAGGCAACAGAACGCAGCACAGAGAGGCCAGCTGTGAGGGCTCAGAGCCCAAGTCTCTAATTAAAACAGTGGAAAATTAGATAACTTCACAAATTCATCACTGCCGCCACCGGCTGTCAGAGGAAAGGCTTCGGGGGGTTACCCCCCACCTCTTGTTTATATGCTAGCAGGGTCCCCTCAGTGGCCTTTGCGTGTGTGAGTGTGTGTGTGTGCACGTGTGTCTACATTTTATCTTCCTCCTGTTCAACCCTTCCTGCTTTTTATTTTTTTATTCTTCCTTTCTTTTTTATCCCAGTCAACAAAATCTACATAGTCTGATGGTTAACCAAAGAGAGAAAGTTTAGCAAAATAGTGATTTTTGTCACCTCTCTGAGCTTGAAGAGATATTTCTGTTCAAGGTGATTTTATGTGACTTCTCAGGCAATTGTCCCAATAACCCTCGAGGTGGTTTTGTTATCTCTGTTTTACAGAGAGGAAACTGAGGCTTTGACGGCTTGACTCAGTGGTCCAGACTCCCCGGTCAGGGGCAGAGCTGGCACTGAATGGAGCCTGTGTGGTTGAGAAGGCCTTGATCTTCATAACGTATCCCACCTCAGCACAGGCTCGGCAACCTTCGGTTGTCCAGCCCCGTTCCAGAGGTGCCAAGAAATCCAAGGGATAAACACGGCAGTAGCTGTGATATCTACCATTTATTGTACTTTACAAGCACAATATGTTTTTTCTCACCCAAAACCTCACAACTTAGGTACTACGAATATGCCCATTTTACAGTGAGGGAAATTGAGGCTCAGAGATGGGAGCAGACACTGTGGACCAGCACTTATTCCTCAACCCTTACCATTCCCAGCACTCACACCTCTGGTCGCTGGAGCTCTGTCCCACATGCTTGGCCAACCCTAACTGCTGGAGATTTAATGGCCCTGGGAGCACAAACACCTCAGCCCCCTTGCTTCAGGGGCAATGACTTTGAGCATGTTCTACACAGTTTCATGGAAGTCCCCAGTGGCACTAAGCTCTGGTCATCCCCAATGGTAAATGTCCTGGTGAGGACCTTTTATTGGCTGTCTTCTCTATGTACCTCCCTGCGACCTGGCTGCCGTTTTCTGGAATCTCCTCCCACACAAACTACTTGAGTTAGAGTCCTCGTCTCAGATGGCTAAAAGGGACATGAAGTCAAGTCTGTCTAGCTGCAGAGAAAGGCTCTTACACCTATAAATGTGGCAGAACTCCCTGCAACTGTCAATTTGACCTTCATGGAAGTAACTCAATGTATCGTTTTAAAAATAAAACAAGCGTTGACAGATATACTTTAGACTAGTAAAGTCCACATAAATCAAAAAGAAAACATTGATTCTAATAACAAGAGCTAATGTTTTCTAGGCATATCCCAAGTGCCAGACACCATTTTTAGTACTTTAAATGCATTATCTCATTTAATTCCCCAAAATACTCTCTAACTTGAAGCCCACGATGGGCACCCTCTTTTAGGGGTGAGGAAACTGAGGGTTAGAAAGACTGAATCATTTCTCAGGATCACTCAGCTAGTGAATGGCAGAGCCAGGGCCCACACCAGTACCATTCGACTCCAGAATCCACAATCCTTACCACACGACTTCTAAATGCCATGCTCTTGTCCTGAGAATGTCAGTGTGACTCAATGGAAATTATGTAAAAATGTGAACATGAACATGAAGATACTATAGACTAGGGTGCAAACTTTCATATCTTTAAGAGCAATTACAGACTTCAAATATATTGCGAGTTTGTTTCAGCCCTGTGAGTCAGTGCTCCCGGCCTCTTATTGGTGTTTCATTTCCTCTAGCATAAAGATATTTCATCAGAAGTTTTCCACAGATGAGGAGCTAGGTTCCCAAAGATTAAGGAACTTGTATAAAGAAATAAAGATGATGATGACAAACAATGATGATAATCATGACAATGGTGATGATGATGATGATGATGGTAATGGTGATGATGGTGATGGTGATGGTGATGGTGATAATGATAATGGTGGTGATATGATGGCAAAGGTGATGATGATGATGATGGTGATGGTGATGCTGGTGATGATGATGATGATGGTGGTGATGATGGTGATGGTGATGATGATGGTGATGATGGTGGTGATGGTGATATTGGTGATAATGATGATGATGATGGTGGTGATGGTGATGATGGTGATCATGATGGTGATGATGGCGATGGTGATGGTGATGATGGCGATGGCGATGGTGATGGTGGTGATGATGGTGATGGTGATGATGATGGTGATGGTGATGGTGGTGATGATGATGGTGATGATGGCGATGGTGATGGTGATGGTGGTGATGGTGGTGATGCTAATGATGATGATGATGGTGATGGTGGTGATGATGATGGTTATGATGGCGATGGTGATGGTGATGGTGGTGATGCTAATGATGATGATGATGGTGATGGTGGTGATAATGATGATGATGGTGGTGATGGTGATATTGGTGATAATGATGATGATGATGGTGGTGATGATGGTGATGGTGATGATGGTGATGATGATGTTGATGGCGATGGTGATGATGGTAATGATGATGGTGATGATGATGGTGATGATGGCGATGGTGATGGTGATGGTGGTGATGATGGTGATGGTGATGATGCTAATGATGATGATGATGGTGATGATGATGGTGATGATGATGATGATGGGGTGATGGTGGTGATGATGATGATGATGGTGGTGATGGTGATATTGGTGATAATGATGATGATGATGGTGGTGATGGTGATGGTGGTGATGATGCTAATGATGATGATGATGGTGATGCTGATGATGGTGATGATGGTGATGGTGGTGATGGTGATGATGGTGGTGATGATGATGGTGATGGTGATGGTGATGATGCTAATGATGATGATGCTGATGATGGTGATGATGGTGATGATGGTGATGGTGGTGATGGTGATGATGGTGATTATGTTGATGTCGATGATGGTGATGATGGTGATGATGGTGATGATGATGATGATGATGTTGCTGGTGTTGATGAGGATGGTGATGATGATGGTGATGATGATGATGATGGTGATGATGATGGTGATGGTGGTGATGATGATGGTGATGATGGTGATTGTGATGATGATGCTGCTGCTGCTGATGGTATTGATGATGATGATGTTGTTGACAGTGGTGATGATGTTGGTGCTGCTGATCATGATATAATAACCACCATTCGCTCCTTCTGTCTCTCCTGCCTGCGTTGCTCTTCCCCATATCTCTTCATGGCTTCTTCATTTGCTTCCTTCAGGTCTGTACTCCAGTCAATGCTGCCTCCTCCAAGAGGTCTTCCCTGACCACCCCATACAAATTGGCAGCTCCTCATCCCTTAGAAGCCCCACCCTCCTTTCCACTTCTTCATTGTATGTGTTTCCAGCTTACACTATGTCACACATCTATTTGTGTATTGATTGTCTCCACACCAAAGTGTAAGCCCCTGAGGGTAGGGCTTTTCTTTGTCCAGTGCCTAGAACAGTGCCTGACATACTGGGGGTACTAGAATGGATTGTCTCATGAGAGAATGAATAAATGGCTGGGTTTACAAAACCCTTGCGGCAGGCCCTAGTTCCCAGGCTCTTGTCCCTATCTGCACATTACGATCATCTGGGAAGCTTAAAAAAAAGCTAGTGCCTCAGTTCTGTTCCCTAGAAATTACAAGTTTAACTCAGTTTGTCTGGGATGAGGCCCAAGCAGCTGCATTTTTTAAAAGCATCTCAGGTCATTCTAATGTATAGCCAGGGATGAGAGCTGCTGACCCAGGCTAAAACACCTTCTAGGTACAGCCTCATTAAAAAATTTCATACTCAGAAAAACTCTACCAGTTGATTTTTTTATTCATCCTGTTTTACAGAAAGGAAGACAGATATAGAGAGAGATAAGGGAGTTGAGCATAGCCACCAGCCCATCAATTGCAGACTTAGACACTCTCTGTGGGGCTCTGGGGTCCTCCCTATGAGCTGTTGCTCCATGTGGCCACTGAGTCAGAGGGGACCTTCAGAGCATCGTGCATATAATATGTGCCCAGGGAATACCTGTCAACTGGATGATCCAGGGTCCCTGACTTACAGCCTGGGACACCTCCACTTCTCACCCTTACCTCAAATTAGTATCCTGCCTTTCAAAGAAGAGTCAGCCAGGAGGTGCCATAAAACATGCGAGTATAAAGCGACAATGTCATTATAGATGTTGCTGTAGTTGCTGTTTCTCTCATTATTGAACCCCATGCAGTGTAACATTCTAAGAAACATTTTTACATTTGTCGATTAACAACTATATGAAGGGCTGCCAATCACTCCCCTATTTTTTTCAGGTGAGCAAACCTAAGGCACAGAGAGGTTAAGAAACTTGCCCAAGGCCACACAGGTAATAAGTGGTGGAACCAAGATAATATACACAAGGGGGACCCCAGCCCCATCTTCTCCATCCCTCTTCCCCACACTCACTTTTGAGGGAAAAACAGCCTTGAAATCCGTGGCTCCAGGTCTCATCAGCTCTGAGCTCTGAGTCCCGTGAGCTTAGGCCAGTACCTCTATGAGCCTCAGTTTCCCCATTTGCTGGTCTGAAAGGGTTATCATGAGACTAGAGTGGAAGGGATGTGGCTGCATTTTGCAAACTTGCAAGCATCATGTACACATCATACCCCATTTTGTCTTCACATGTACACGATGTATCCAGGCCTCCCTGAACCCGGGTCAGTTTCAGCCTCTCTGGCTCCCTGGGCATCACTTCCACTGCCACTGGAGGAGGCAGCTCTTTCTCTTACTTGCCTGTGAACAACATTCAGTCTTCAAGCCCCTCTTAGATCAGGCCCATGTGCACATGGAGGGGAGCCCATGGGTTTCCGTGCCCCCCACCCGTGTGTCCCCCCTCACAGTTACCACTCACCCCTGTGTGGATGCTGGAAAGGCAGGAATGGGAGATGGGGCAGGAGCAGACTGGGGTTGGAGGCAAGCACTCAGAACAGGCATGGGTCCAGAATCAGAACCCGGGACACTCACTAAAATGCATGTTCTGGCCACTGCAAGGGAGAGAGTGGGAATCTGTGTCTAAAAGTTCCTCAGGCACTTTGGTGGCCAGCAGATTTGAGAACCACTAATTTAACATTTGTTTGTTCATCTAACAAGCATTTATTGGCCACTACTCTGGGGTGTGCCTCGAGTTGTGGATGGTTAAGAGGCCTACTATGGAGCTACTGTGTCTGGGATCATAACCAGATCTTCCATAATTTGGGCAGTGATTTTTTTCATCAGTAACACTAACAATAGTCAATGCACTGGTTACCATGTGCTTGCTATGAGGTCGTTACAGTGGTGTGCTGGGGAATGCTTAACAACTGGCTATCCAGGGGGGAAAAACTTATTTGTAGCGTTCACCGATTTCCATGGTGTAAGTATTCTTGTCGTGGCTGGTTTTAAGCTCCCAGTGTGAGGTCATTGAGCATGGAGGCAGGAAGGAATGTACGAAGCTCACCATTACTGAGTATTTCCACCAGTGATTCAATAGACAGAAATGACCTTCAGGGCAGAGATGAAACTAAATGTGGTAAAATAATTAGGAAGTGAGGAGTTTTCAGCATTTATGAGCTTTGTTTTTAATATAGTTTACTTCATTTTAAGTATGCATACTTCAATGTTTAGTAATGGCAAAATTCTTTTTAAGCTTTTGTAGTGAGCTCCTGCAAGTTGGTATGAATTGGTTCCAGCATGTGCCTGCTTAACTGCAGTGATGATCCCCACGTTACAGATGAGGACCCCAAGGCACAGAGAGGTTGAGGAACTCACACAGGGTCACGGGCAGAGCCAGGATTCAAACCCAGCTGGTCTGGCTCCAGAGCCTACACACCTCGCCACTGAGGATAATAATCACACCAGTCTCCCAGGGATGTTTTACAGATTAATGCAAATAATGAGGGGCGTTGGCACATAGCGTGTGCTCATCGCTGCTGGCTGCTATTAGCCTTGTCCCTGTTAGTGCAAGCTTGTATCTGTAAGTACACCAAACGCAATTTCTGTCCTTGACAAACTCACTGTACAGAGGGTAAGACACATACATTCAAGGCAGAGCAGTCTGTGTCACAACAGAAGCATCTGCAGCACGTACACTGCAGTGACACAAAAGAAGAGTCAATCAACTCTACCAGGCAAGAGGACTTCATGGTGGAAGGAATATTTAAGCTGGGTTTTGGAGGATAAGTAGGAGCTCACCAGGCAGTTTAATGAATCAGGAGGATGAGCCTTTATCCAGTTGCTTTCCCCATTCCCCTGGCCCCTCCTGCAATGAAGGTTGAGGTAAACTCCATCTCCAGATGGGGGCTCAATGACTTGTCTGATCCACAGAGGCAAACCTTGACACCTTCAGGTTACCCCTGGCCAAGCTTGGTCAGCTGCATCTCCCAAGGAGGCTTCCAGATTGAGGCAGTGACACTTGCTGGTTATGAGTGATGGAAGCCCTGGCCTTGAATCTTGGCTGCTTCACTTTTTTTGTGATGCCGGGCACATCAAATAACCTCAATTTCCTCATCCATAAATGGGGATCCCTACCAGCTCCTACACACAAGGCTGCATGAGAGTTATGGGACATCTTAGTGTTGAGTGCAGTGCAGGGAGCAAAGAACTCGACAAGAGCCAGCTGTGCAGTGCGGGCCTGCCCAGGAGCCCGGCACCGGTCCACCTGCCCTCACCTGGAAAGGCTGTTCTGAGTGCCAGCCAGGTGAGCTGGGGAGGGTGTGGGAAGCTGCAAAGCCCACCCAAACCTAGCCCTGCAGCCCCCATGCCAGAATCAGTGTGGGCATCAGGAAGCTAGTGGTGGGTCACAAGTAGCTTGTCATTGTCCCTTGTCCCCACAAGGTAAAGGCATCATGGGCAAGGCTGCCACACGGCGCCCTCCCCATGGCAGCCCTTCCTTTGAACTCTGACAGTAATCTCACATGTACATGTGGCTGCCAAGCCAGCGTGTTTGATGTCCTTTCCGGCTTTTGTAATGTTATTTCCTGTCTGGGATGGGGAGATGCGTTATTGATGTAGAAGAGTCACTTTTTGGCATGAAGTTCCTGACACATGTAGAAAATCAGCATGAACGGACCTTCCGATTCCGATGCTGTGGGCCATCTAAGACGCTGGCTTTTTGCTTCCTTGATACTTGTTCTTCTAACGTGGTCACTGCTGGGATTATCCATTCGGAAAACATATCTGTGGAAACAGAAACACAGAGGGGAAGACCATCATCTTTAGCAAGTATTTGGGTCTTGGTAGATTGTCAGTGGATTTCTTTTGAGAATCCAGTGTAAAAAAGACTGAGAAATTATAGATACAAAGTCCTTAAATATTTGATATGAAAGGTGGCACATATAGTGAACGTAATGTAACAGAACAGAATAGAATAATATAATAGCAGCAGTATAGAGCAGGGATCAGCAGACATTTTTGCAAAGGACCAGGTGATGAATATTTTAGGTTTTGCGGATCATGCTGTCTCTGTCTTTGCTGTCACAGCAGGAAAGCAGCTGTAGACAATACATTAAAGAAGGGATGTGGTTGTGTTCCAATTAAACTTTACTTGTTCTCATGAGGCACCTCCTTTCGTGGTGGTGTGAATACGACCTGGCTGTGGGCACAGGCGATGGCCCGCGAGCTGTGGTTTACCCACCTGTGGTTCAGAGTACTGGTTTAGGGGTCAGAATAAATTATACTAAAATCTTGGTTTCATGACTCCCTCGCTATGAGACCTTTTAACCTCTGAGGACCTTAGTGGTGCTACCTGTGAAATGGAGATAAGGATTTTAGGTAAAGCACTAGGTCCTCAAGAGGGTGAGATGAGGTGACGTGTGTGAGGTGTTAACCACACTGATCCCAGTGTTGGGGGGTCCCAATGGAAGGAATGCTGGCCTGGGCGTCAGGGCCTGGACCCTAGGCCCCACTTAGCTGATGGCTCTGGGTGACCTGAGTGAATCCTCTCCCTTCTCTGGCTTCAGTTTGGGGGACATCCAGGCTTCCTTTCTCTCAGTGACTCTGGATCCTGCAGGCACTAGCTAGGACTGCTGCTGTTTTAGCCGCTGTACCCACAGACACTGCAAAGCCAAGGGCTTCAGTCACCTAAAAACCTGGTCTTCACTGGAAAGTCACCCTCGGGTGTTCCTGAGGCCTGAGGTAGCCGCTCATTCGCTCACTCCTTCGTGCGTTCAAAACCACCCAGTGCACCACGCCACTGCAACGCAGACGAAAGTCACCGGACAGGCCCCACCCACATGGCGCTCTCCTGAGAAATCTCCTTTTGGGGGAGTAAGTCTGATTTGGCTGTGGTCAGAATTATGTGGGCTAAATTATGTCTCCCCAAAAGATATGTCCACAACCTAATCCTATGAACCTGTGGATATGACCTTATAGGAAACAGGGTCTTCACATATATAATTAAGGATCTTGAGATGAGATCATCCTTGATTTAGAGTGGTTCATAAATCCAATGACAGGTGTCCTTAAAGACAGAAGAGGAGACAGACACACAGAGAAGGCCACATAAAGATGGAGGCAGAGGCTGGAGCAATGTGGCCACAAGCCAAGGATGCCTGGAGCCACCAGGGGCTGGGGGAGGCAGGAAGGATAGTACTCTGGAGCCTCCAGAGGGAGCACGGCCCTGCCACCCCTTGATTTCAGACCTCTGGCCTCCAGGACTCAGAGGGAACGAATATCTCCAGTTTTAAGCAGCCCAGTTGTGGCAATTTTTTGTGGCAGCCACAGGACACTCACACAGTCCTCACGTGTGGTGCTGTGGGGGGAGCTCGGCCCGGGCTCTTTCTTTCACTCAGTCTCGCCTCACACAGGACGCTTGTGTCCCTAGAGGAAATGCCATTGCTTGGTAAGTGGAAATATTTTTCTCAGCAGAGAAACTGCAAATACAAACTGCTAACAAGGCTCAATGCTCCATCCACTTCCTGGGGTGAGTGCCGGAGCAGAAAGCATGCTTCAAACTCAGGGAGACACACAAACCGAGGGACTCGGCCAAGGGTGCACTGAGTCGAGAGGTGATTTCTGTGTGTGTCATAATGTTTAGTTAATACATGTATTAATATTTTTATTAATTAACATATGTTTATTATTAACATATGTGTTAATTTTTTAAGGATAAAAATGAGGGTTTTTTTGTTATAAAAGCTACACAATCTAATGTAAAATATAAGATAATACTGTAGATTATAATCAACTAACTTCCAACAAAATAAGGTTTTGTTCTGTTTGTTTCTTCTTTTTTTGAGTTTGGTTTGGGTTTTATCATTCATTCATTCATTCATTCATTCATTCATTCATTCAGTTTTGGTCAACAATTTCTTGTGTGCCCAGGGCCTTGAGAGATCCCATCTCACTACCCCAGCCTGGAAAAGTAATTTAGTCTTCTAAGCCTCAGTTTCCTCGTGTATAGCATGGAGCTAGAATAAGGCACTCATGGTGGCCGTGGAGTTTAAAAGAGAACCTGCGTCTTAGGGTACCTGGTGCTGCGCCCCCCGCAGATAGCGCCTCGTGTGTGTCCTTTCCTTGTGCTCACTTTAGGACGGACGATGACGCGGCTTCCTAAAATGACACCTCTGGGGTTTTCCCAAACCGTTTGCTGGGTGGAATCTCAGACACTGGCCTGTCCAGTTCTAGGTCAAGGTCAGACAGGATTGGGATCTCGCTGTGCCTGAGTTCTAGGACCTGCAGCCCTGAGAACCCTCAAATCCAAGTTCCCACCCTGAACCTCGAGCCTTGTTGACCTCCTCCACCCTTCTGGCCATGGGCACCGCTTCCTGTGACGCGAAGCAGGCTTTCTGTGAGCTGGGTGACTTCAGAGACTCTGTGCGTGTTTTCTCCTCAGTGCTCTCAGTTGTGTGGTTATTCCACCTGAGGGTAGACAACCTGCTTCAAGGGAAAGGCCTGGTCCTGTCGGCCAGGGCTTAGCAGCATCTTGGCTCATCTCTCGCGTCATGGCAACGAGCTTCTAGAAAAAACACCAGAACAGTGAAGCTCCACCAAGACACAGCGGTGACATTCATCACTGAGCACCTGCTCTGTCCTGTGTCGAGATGACATGTCTGCAGACTTGTTCCTGCCCTGACACCTCCGTGTGACCATGCAGTGAGTCTCCAAGTTTTTCACAGGACAAGGTCACTCCCCAAACTCAGAATTCTGGAGTCTGTAGCATGATGGGCCTGGTCTTCTGAAAACCACACGCTGCTGTTTTTAATCAACTTGTGTAGGTTTGACAAGTTTCCTTTTTCTCTGTTTTGCCTGCACCATGGCCGGGATTCAGGAAATTTCCTTATGAACCTCTGACCTTTTTTCTTTCTCTGAACACGAGCAAGTGTGAGCAGAAGGGTAGGTACAGAGATGGAAATAGAAATGGCCATGAGCTCATGGGATTATGGCGGCCATTTCTGACACTTTGGCCAACGATTTTGGCTTCCTTCCTATGCACAGATACACAGGATGTATACATGGATGAGAGTGTATTTATATCTGTGCGTTTTTTCTTAGCAGAATCATGCTTCTGTTTCTGGAACTTGCTGTTTCTTCTCTGCAGTGTAGTATATGGGAGATCTCTGCAGGTGCATTGCATAGGTCCTAACTATTTTCAAGCTCTTTAACACACGGAAAGGGGCCTTTGCGTTCCAATAACATATTTGGTCATTTCCTCCCTCCCCACATAGGAAGTCCTTGAGGACAGTGCTGCTGGTCAAACGTCAATGTGAGTAGGAATCACCAGGACTCTTGTCAAAATGCAGGTTCCAGGTTCTGCAGGGCTGGCCAGGCCTGGGATTTTGCATTTCCAACAAGCTCCTGGGGGATGCTGATGCTGCTGGTCTGCAGATCACACTCTGTGTATCCAGGGCTTAGAAGGCCATGGCTGGTTGGATTTCTTTCCACCTGCACATGTATAGAAAAATATCCTTCATCTGCATTATTGGGGAATGAAACATGTTCATGTAGTTTTTAGATAAATTCATGTTTACCCCTCTGAACACCAAAGGATCCCCCACCCCCAGTGCCCTCAAATGTAATGAAATAAACAAAACCCAAACCACTTTTGATAGAAATGATTCTAACCTGGTGACGTCTCAGGTCAGACTCAAGTTGAGAATTACTTGCTCACAGCTAATGTTTTAGCAAAGGGTCAGATCAAGAGAGGACCCAGGCGGGCAGACTGATGCTCCCTGTTCCCTCCTCCCTGGATGGAGAATGACCATCTACACAGACAGGACGAGGCTCATGACTGATTACAACACAGCTTTGCTCATCACTGGCCAAGATCATGACCAGTCAAGCAAGAAATCAAAGACCACCACCGCCCAGGCCTCACACTGTGATGGGTTTTCCTGCTTTAGAGACGTGTGTGGATTATGACAGCTCCACGCTGCTGACCTGTGAGGGGCGTGCGGTGATGGGGGCTCCACTCTGGTGCTAGACAGATATGAGCTTGGATTTGGCTCCCCCACTTGAGGCAGTCATTTAACTTCCATGGCTCTCAGTTTCTACATCAATAAAGCCGCTTAGCTGTAAGATGACCTCCCTGGACTGTTCAACTGGAAGGGACAAGGGACATACAGCAGGGGAAATAGTGATGGGCTTTCAATAAACACAAGACCCTCCCCTAATGGTCAGAACGGTCTGACCACCGCCCCGAATGTGTGTAGTGAGTTCCCTGTGAGGGGAAGCATGCAAGCACTCAGGGGGAGCTTCAGAGAGGACTCATGCACAGAGAAGAGCACTTGCCTGGTGACCCGAGGTCCTGTCCTTCCATGGTCTCTGTCACATCCTCAGACATGCTGTCCAATAGCTGCTTCATGGGCTGAGCTCGGCTGCACACATAGCTCCTCTGACCCAGCCTTTTCCCATGGCCCCTGCTCAGTTCACAGAGACAGTGACCTCAGAGCTGAGGACATGGCCTGCAACTGGCTCCTGCCCACCCATCTTCCTCTAAAGCCACTTCTACATAATTCTCAGGACTAGCCCAGAAATAAGCAAGTAATCTTATGATATTTTATTTGGGCCACTTCTTTAAATTGCCAGCCTTGGTTTAAAAAGCTCTTAGCACCAGACCTTGCTGCGTTTACATCAGGGGCAATTTCCTGCACGAGAAGCTCTCAGCATTGGCTCCTCCGTGACGACACCCCCTTGGATCCTGAGTTTTGAGATTTTTTTTTTTTTTTTGGCTGCAAATGACAGCAGCATCCTCATTCCTTATTCATCACGCCACACACTCATGGCAGCCAATCGGCATGAGATAACCAGCACGACCATTGCCAAAAGCAGCGGAACTTGACCTTTAAGTTAGACTGATTTTGGTTCTTGTACAATTTCTATTAGGTTTTTTGAAATTATGAAAATAGCTCCTGGGTCACCAGCATGACCTACTGAGAAGGGTGGGAGGCAGCCCCCCGCCGTCCTCCCGCCCCCTCCTCTGTCTTTCCCTTCCTACCCCTCCCTCCTTCCCCCTCCCTCCTTCCTCCCATCCCCCCTTCCCACTCTACCCCCACCCTCTCTCTCAAGCACCATTCTTTCAACCAGGCATTCAATTGGACGGTCATTCCCAGGACTGCTCATTCCTCCATCCACTTGTTCAACAAGTCTTTGCTGGGTGGGCACTCCGGGCCAGGCCTGCGTCAATGTCCTGCTCCTGAGGGAGGCTGCACTGAAGGGCTGCGTGCAGCAACCAACATCTTCAGAAAATGAGACAAGGGAAATCCAGGACCCAGGGAAGACAGGAACGATTGTGTGGGGGTGGAAGAGTCTTGGGCACAGAGTGGCAGAAGGGCTGGAGCTTGAGATAGACCTTGAAAGAGGAGATGGAGCTCCCCAAGTGGGGAAGGGTATTTCAGACAGAAGGAACAGCATGTGCAGGGGTGGGACATGGGGGCTGGGAGCTGAGCAGCAACTTGGCTGGGAGCATGTGACATATGGAAGAGTGGCAGGGAAGGTGACAAGGGTCACATTTTCCATGTCCTTGTGAGCCATGGGTATGGCTGCAGCGTCTTGGGCAGGGTTTTTGGACCAGTCTTTCAACTCTGAATGAGCAGATCACAGGTTAGGGCTCAGAGCGCAGCTATGGTGATATCAAACCCAGTCACACAAACTTAGAAACTTTGAGCTGCATAACTTAAAAGTCCCTGCTAGCTCTACCTCCATCTTAGGGAAGAAGTCCCCTTCTTCACCCCAGTGGGAGTTCAGCTCTTATGGCTGTAAATATCAGGGGCTTCCTGATCTCTTTGAGGAGCCAAAGGCTGATACAGGAATGCACGGGGACATAAAAGTCCCTGCTAGCTCTACCTCCATCTTAGGGAAGAAGTCCCCTTCTTCACCCCAGTGGGAGTTCAGCTCTTATGGCTGTAAATATCAGGGGCTTCCTGATCCCTTTGAGGAGCCAAAGGCTGATACAGGAATGCACGGGGACAGGTGTGATCCTCCTATGGGGAACAGCCCCAGGTGTGTTCACTAGGATAGAAGTTTGAGTGCGGGAGGTGCTAGGGGGTGCCCTGAGGTCAGCAGTGACTGGGGGCTCGAGGGACGTGGGGTGGGGCAGAGGGAGGATTTGGCTGGGCTGTGGTCGCAATCAAGGCCTCAGGTGACCCTATGGGGAGCTCTGGGCCTGTGATCACCCTTCAGGTTGTTCTCTTGAGGGGCAAGGGGACCAGATCTTGTACCAGTCCCTGGATATGGCTGCCCCAGGGGGTTGTGACCCAGCATGAGGCTACGCCCTTCAGCTGCGAGACGTGGCTGTAGACCATCGAGCAGTCAACACTCCAGCATCTGGGGGGAGGAGGGTTTGAATGAGTCCTAGATGATGGTCCCTGCAGCATCCAACTTAGGAACTGAGAATGACCTCTGGGAGCCCACGCCATTCACCTGTCCCCACTCACCTCACCAGCCAGGGGCTATCCAGCCCCCTCCCACATTCCACCTGGGCTGTGAGGCAACTGCTCTGCCCCTAACTCTCCAATTGTGACCAGGGTCCTGCACCTGCTGCTGTCTCTCATTCTCTCTCCATCTCAGCTTCTGGTCTCCTGACAAAGGATCTTACAGGTGCTGAGTGGGCACCACCGTGAATGAGGCAGCCAGCTGCGGTCCACTGAGCCCTGGCTTAAGTGGATGCCTTTGGCTCGGGACAAGGTCATAGGCCCTAGGACCCTGTCAAAGGCAGCTGCTGGTGTGGAATGTGTTCTGACACCTGGCTAGGCTACTAGAGTCTTCCAGAATGCAGTTTCTAGACTTTTCTGTCTGACTGCAGAAACAACAAATCCACTCCATGTAGAAGCAGCTCACATCTAAATATCTCTAATAGCCATCCTGTGTCATGCAGAAATTTACCTTCTGAAACTTCCCAGATCAGGAAAGCCCTGCTAAGTGCATCCAGTCCCACATTTGAGGCCAGTGCAGCAAAGACAGCAATGGCCACCAGCCATTTCTGCCTAGGCATGTCCTGGCTCCCTTGTTGTTTGGAAGGGTCCTGTGATTAGTTCTGACCAATGAGCTGTGAGCACAAGTAACGCATGCTGCTTCCAGGTGAAGGCAGCAAAAAGCCCTAGAGTAATTGTCCTGCTGAACTCTTCCCTTACTTGTGACTGAGGTGGCTATGGTAGCACCACCAAGATCTTGGGTTCTGGATTGACCACCAGGCACAGAGCACCCTGCTGACCACATTGGACGTGTGACATGAGTGAGAAATAAATCTTTGTCATGTTAAGCTACAGGGACATGGGGTTTAATTAGTTCCCAAAGGATAATCTAGCCTACCTGGACTAATAGAGAAATGGGTGTCAGAAGGGGGATGTTGCTATAACCAAAAACTAATTGTCTCAGCAGTTGGGCAGTAGGGAGACAAGGAGACATACTAGAAGCCAGGAAGTTGGTGTCCCATGTTATATGGTGGCAAAATGTTGAGGAAATGCTGCAGTAACTCTGGAACGCAGCTGATGTGCAAGATGACCTTGTAGCTCTAGGGAAAGAGGTTGGAAACACAATGCAAAAAACTGTGTACTGTGATTGGCAGCACTTGACAACGTATAATAAAAAGGAATGAGCTTGAGAAAGACACAACTCATTTGCAGCAAAAATGAAAGGAAATCAAGGGTCTTGCAGTATTGAAAAGCCAGATGCTTCTCAACCCCAGCAACACAAAAGCAAGATCGAATAAAACTTTCAGAGGCAAACACCGGAGAAAACCTTTTAACTAATTTTAACTAATTAAGTTCCCTCAGGGTCAAGTGCAAAGACTAATGGTGTGGTACCCAGTAAATCCTTTCAGTTGGATAAAATGACTCATGGCAAAGGTTAATGGTGAGACCTTCTCAGTGAAGCCCAACAGCTTGCAGGCAGCTCCCTGTCAGTCCAGAAAGAGAAGGTGAGAAAGCAAAGAAATGCATGTGAGAACGACATCTTGGAAAGCATTGGGATGTGCTTATTGCTTCATGAGATCTACCACACCCAAGCAGATAAGAAGCCTCCTAGGTTTTTATGAGAGTTGGATTGCCAACTAAAGACTCGGACTCCGTTCTCCTGCAGGCAGGAGGTAGCCCTGAAAACTCTGTAGCCCCTAGGAGGGCATACCCCAATATTCACTTCACAGGAGGCCCAGGAGGAGGATAAAGGGCAAGAAGCACCTCCCAGGGCTACAGAGAAGACAGGGCCAGGGAACTCCTCTCCGAGAGCAGAGCCTGGGCCTGGTCAGGGAGCAGTTCCCACTCCAGAGCGGTATCCCCCAGGGCTGTCCCTCAGACTTCAGAAGTCCTGCAGACTAGCAGTGGTGTGTGCCCCATCCTTGCTCTTTCTGAACAGGAGTGTTGGCTGGTGTTATCCCATCCCTCCTCCTCTACTGTATTCCCACCTCTGCACATTGGCTGTGGATGGAGGGCAAATAGCATGTCTTCTTAATCCACTCTCTACCAAGAGTGTCTACATTCATAGAGACCACCACGCATCTCTCAAAGATCCTGGACTGTGAGCTGGAATCAATTCCAGGTGGGACTTTCAAGATGTCTTGCCTGGAGAGGAGGTGACTGTGTGGTACATGTGGAGAGGAGGATGTGAAAGGCACTTGGTGACCAGAAGGGCAATGGTAGCACTCACTCCTATACATACCTACTGCTGTGTAACAAGCAACCCCAGTGCTGAGGGTTGAAAATAATTACTTATTATCACTCCACATGCCTCTTCTGTAGGTCAGGAATTCAAAGACAGAAAGGTTGGCTTGTCTCTGCCCCGTGACATCTGGGGCTAAACCTCAAGCGGCGGCTGCACTAGCTGGGGAATGACCAGAGAGCCCACACTGGGCCTCCACACTTGAACTTGGACTCTGCGTGCATGACAGCCTCGGGGAAGCTGGACTTCTTGCAGGCTGGGCCCAAGCTGCAGAGTGTCCTTTCTGCTGTCCTAAATTGGCACAGCAGTCAGAAGCCCACCCAGACTCAAGAGGAGGGGGTGGGCCCTACTTTTGGTGGGAGGTCTGTCAATGTGCCCAGCGTCTTACAGGCTCCTCTGTGTCTCCAGCCCCAACTGTCACTGGTGTCCTAGAGCGATCCTAGGTGACTCTATGCAACAAACAGCCTCTACCCCACAGGAGCTGCAGCCAAGCCATTTGAGGCTACTCCATGCATCTTCCCTTTCTGGGATCCAGGCAGCCCTAAAAAGGAATGAAGTTCTGACCCATGCTGCAGCGTGGATGGACCTTAAAAAATGATGCTCAGTGAAAGGAGCCGGACTCAATAGCTCACAGACTGTATGATTTATATGAAATTTCCAGGAAAGCCAAATCTGTAGGAACAGAAAGTAGATCTGTGGTAGTGATTGCTAAGCACATGGAGTTTCTTTGCAAGGTAACGAAACTGTTCTGAAATTGGCATGGTGATGGTTGTATGTATCTCTGAGTATACAAAAATCCATTGGACTGTGCACTTAGAAAATGACACCAAAGGTAAAACTACCTTTTGATTACTAAGAGAAAGGATTGGCTTTTTTTTTTTTTAAAGCAAGGTATTATCACACCTTCATTTTGCCTCTTTTTGTACCACTGGACAAGATGAAAAAAATCACAAGAGCTCAGGCTTCAGATTAGAGTCCTGAGGCTGCAGTGTGGTGGCTGTGTGACCTTCGGCTAGTTCCTTAACCTCTCTGAGCCCTGGCTGCGGCATCTGGGTAAAATGGGGTGATAACCACTCCTGCCTCATAAGACTGTAGAAGATTAAATGCAATAATCCAGGTCAGCTGAGTGGTGTCTGCCTAGAGGAAGCTCTTAAGCATGGTGATTCCCATGCTTGTTGTTGCTTTTGTATTTTATGGAGGTGAAAATAGAGTCCAGAGAGGGGAGGTGATTCTCCCAGGCACTTGGAGCATGACCAGAGGCATGGATGAGTCCAGCCATGGCTGATGGAACAAGCTGTGTCTTCCCCAGGGTCCAAGTTGGGCTCAGCCTTAGGGCCCAGCATTTCCCTGATGCTGATACCAGCTCTTTGCAGGCCCTGCAGTTGTGGTTTGGAGAAATAAATGACATGCTGATTACTTAATCCAAAAACAACGGGAATTTTCTCTTTTTTAAGGGGCAATGACAGGAAGCTGGCAAGGTTGCAGAACCAGCCACATAAGTCTCGGCTACTTTCTGGGGCAGAAGGGGTAGGGAGTATGGAATAGAATTGGAGGAGAGTTTGGGGCTAGCCCTTCCCTACACTCTCCTCCTGGCTGTGTGTCCTCTGTCTACTCTGAGGCTTGTTCCTCGGTCCCAGCACGCCTGGCATCCCTGCCTTCTGTGGGACGGATGCCTGAGGATGGGCCGATTCTTCTGAAGGGGATGCTCACCGTGGGGACGGTTCCCTGGTCTCCAGACCTCAGCAGACCAGGTCGTTTGGACTTGCCTTCAGGGCTCCGGAAAAGTTAAGGTTCACAAAAGGAAAGTGCTAAAATAACCCTGGCCACCATCCTCAGAGTGTACCCAGAGAGGTAGAGACCTTTGTCACCAAACTTTGGCTCTGCCAGTCACGTGGTCCTTCTCTCACTGACAGTGATTCACCGCACACCAGAAAACCTCAGGCCAAGCTCCGTGCAAGGCTCTGGAGACAGAGGGCTGAGCAGGCAGACACAGCCCCAGTGGAGCTCAGAGTCAAGTGCAAGATACTGGCTTAGAAAATAACTGTGTAGCCCCACTATGAACACCAGCTTTTACACAATGTAAGACACCAGCTAGGAAAGGACGCAGTGCAGTAGAGTCTCTCGAGACTTTGAGCACCACTGCAGGGGTGGGATGGTTGTCCCAAAGTGATTTGTCCACATCCTAACCCCCAGAACCTGAAAGTGAATGTGACTTTCATTAAAAACAGGGTTTTTGCAGGTGTGATTAAATTAAGGATCTTGAGATGAGATCATATTGGATTTAGTATGGGTCATAAATCCAATGACAAATGTCCTTATAAGAGACAGAAGAGGGAGATTTGAGACCCAGAGACCCAGAAAAGAAGGTCATGTGACCATGGAGCCAGAGACTGAGGTGACGTGGCTGTGAGCCAAGGAACACCCAGAGCCACCAGGAGCTGGAAGAGACAAGAAAGGATCCTCCCCTAGAGCCTCCAGAGGGACCATGGCCCCGCCATACCTTGACCTTGGACTTCAGTCTTCCAGAAGAGCGAGAGAATAAGTTCTGTTGTTTTAAGCACCCCAGTTTGTGGTCGTTTGTTGCAGCAGCCCTAGGAGACTCCTACAAGGACCCAAAGAAGGAGAGACGTGTCACTTGTGATCCAGTATAAGCACATCTGTGTGCTTGTGTATATGTTACGGTGGCTGCTGGTGGTGGCCCCCACATCTGTGGCCTGTGGAGAAGCCCTGCAGATGGGACTGTCTGAGGGCACCAAGTCCAGGGAATGAGCCTCAACCAGCTTGATCCTGTCCCCTTCTCCTGGGAAACTTCACACCTGGGGGAGGTCTTTCTGGCCTCCAGGGGTGGCCCCTACGCATCCCCAGAGCTGACTGCAATTACAGACTGGAAGGAATGAGCAAGGGTTGTTTCAACTCTCATTTTTTTACTAGAGAAGACAGGCTCAGAGTGGTTAAGTCACTTGTCCAGAGTCATCCAGCTGCAGTGTGAAGCAAGGATTTGCTGTATGCTATGTCTCACGTTCTCATGGCTTTGACCCTATTTTGCGTCCTTAAATCCTTGGGGTGGGTCTAAAGCCTGGCTTTGCTCCTCTCGAGGCTGGGTGGGCTGCCTGCGCTGGCTGCAGGAATCGGCCCCTTCCCAGGGCCGGCTCCTTGTCTACCAGCTCCTCGCAGAGCGGCTGGGGGCCTTCCCAGTGGGGAGGGCAGCTGAGCTTGCAGAGAAGCCTTTGACAAGTGAATGCTCGGTGCTGATTGACAAACGAGCTGGTACCTGAGCGTCTCAAGCAGAGTAATGATGACACCACGGAGTGTTAGCTCGAGGGCTGGCAGGGCAGGCCAGATAACAGCAGTGGGCCGAGGGTCTGGGGGCAGCATCGGCTCAGGCCTTCATGCGCGCGGGATGGGGAATCATTCACTCTGAAGGTTAAGTCTGGCCTGCAGCCGCGTCCTGGGTGGTCCTGGGCAAGCTGCTTGTCAGCTCCCGCTTCTCCAACACCTCGTCCCCCTTCTTTGTGTCCCGCAGATGTCAGAGTTCCCACCCGTCAATCAGTCAGCAGCTCAAGCATTTACTGAGCCAGACACTGCCCCAGGCTAGCAGTAATAATAATAACAATGACAACAATAATAGTAATGGTCCTTAAAATGCCCTGTTTTTTAGCATGACTGGCATCCAAATTTCACTGAATTGTCACAACAACTTTTTGAAATGGATACTACTGTTATCAGCTCTTATAGATGAAAGAGCTAGGTCACAGAGAGGTGAGGGCTTCACCCACCATCACATGACAAGTGCTGGAGGCTGGTTTGTTAACTCACAAGCCCATCTGTCTGGCTCTAGACCTTCCTGGTTCACAAAGAACACCTGGGTGAAAAGTGCACAGTCCTTGCCTTCTAGGCTTTCTTGTGATTAAAAAGAGACATGATGAAGAAACACCAGTTTCTCTTCTTCCACTGGACATTGTGACATCTGCAAGTGATAGCTGGAACTGTGGCAGCTATTTTGTGGTATTGAGGACGAGGTGACGTACTGAGGACAGGACGGAAGGAAACATGCCAAACCATCTACATGGAGAGCAGAAACAGAGGAGGTGGTATGGGCAGAGCGGTAAAAAAATACAAGTACAAAACAACAAAAACGAAGACAAAGCAAGACTCTGCCTCTTATGGGCCTTGAAGACCAAGCTGCAGGGAGTTCTATAGCAGCAAGGAAAAGAAGGCTGCCAGCAGCCAGAGCAAGCATAGGAGAAAAATATTCAGCAGCAGAGCCTCTGATGAGAATGCAGCCCGACCCACACCTTGCAGCCTCGTGAGACTCTGAGTGGAGGACCAGCTGAGCTGCACTCAGACTTCTTACCAAAAGCAACTGTGAGATAATAAATGTGTGGTGTTTTAAGCCACTGTGTGTGTGGTAAATTGTTACACAGTAACAGAAGAGCAATACAATGCCCATGGCTAGAAAATGCAAGCAGTACGGAAAAAAATACCATGGGAAGTCCAAGTCTGGCCCTCTCATTCCTCCCGTTGCTCTGCTGTATCTGATGTACTCTTCCAGAACATCTTTAACATGCACGGTACCCTCGGAGATGGGGGAGGGGGTTGTTTCATGTATATGTAAACGATTTTCCCTGTTGATCACAATAGAATATGCAATATACACTGCCTTAAATGAACCTTGCTTTATCTTTTTACTTTAATAATGCAGCTTACAACCTTTTCTTATTACCTCCCTCGGGCCTCCTGAACTCTTCCTTTAATGAAAATGGGTCTGACCAGATCTTTTCCTCCTCGATTCAGGCCATTCCCTATCTCTAGAAAAATGAACCACAGGGAAGCAATCTTCCATTCCGATTTCCTATGGGTGAAGGTTTGTCAGAACCACGGATAACTCTGACTTTCAGATCTCTGAAAATGATGAAGTCAGCTGATGGATGCTTAGAGCCTATAAAATTCACAAGGCTGTCAGGTTGTTTCCAGATATGGGAGGGATGAGTGATGGAGGGATTGAGAGTTTTGGGCTGTCTCAGCAGAGGAGGAAGGTGTTGCTTTATGGAGGCAAGAGAGGGAGGGGAAAGAAGTGGTCCCACTTTGCTGTTGGGGTACTTTAGCAATTATAATGTATTTTATTGGATTTTTTCCACTATAAAAGGACTACATAGCTCTTTAATAAGCCCAATTCAGAAGTAGATAAATAAAAAGGGAAGCTAGGAGTTTGCCTAGAGATGTGCTGGTGGAAGCACACCAGGTGTATGTTTGGAATAAAATTGCAGCAATGCTTGTCATCACCCCCAAACAGAGACTCATTCAATGTCCATTGAAAGAGAACCAGTTAAATAAAGCAGGGTGCACCCACATGTTAGAATACCAGGCAGCTGTTAGAAGCAAAGACTTGGTGGTGTGTTGATACAATGAAATATTACATGGCAGCAAGAATGAACAATTCACAACCACAGACAGCAGCATGGATGAATCTTACCTACATCATGTTGAGTCAGAGAAGCCAGAAACAAAAGAACACACACCGTATGATTCCATCCATTAACAAGCTTTAAAACACACAGAGGTGAGCAATGCTGTTGGAAGTCAAGACAATGGTTACCCCTCAGGGGAGGGCTTCAGAGAAGGAAGGGCTTCTGGGGCTGGTGACATTCTGTTTCTCAGTTTGAGTGCTGGTTACACAGTGTGTTCAGTTGGTAAAAATTCATGCTGCTGTACACTTACGATATGTACACTTATGATATCCATACTTTTCTGAGTATATGATACTTCATAAGAACTTTTAAAATGTGGTACCTCTTATAATGACAAAATGTGACCACAGTTGTATTTCAAACACAGCATGTTGTTACAAGATGATATATTTAGAAATCCAGCAAAAGTGTCTTATGAATGATTCCAAGTCAAAAATAAAATACTTTTATTAAAGAATTCAGAAGGCCTGAGGGAGCTAATAAAAAAGGGTTGTAAGATGCCTCATTAAATGAAAACAGCAGAGCTGCAGCCAGCACCACAGCTCAGCAGGAAGAGGAATAAAGGAGGAGCAGGAGGAAATATCCTGGAAGCATAGGTTTCCTAGCAACAACTCCTAGCTCACATTTCATTGGCCAGAATGGTATCACATAACCACCTCTAGCTGCAAGAGAGCCTAGGAAATGTACTCATTCGCTGAGTTCTGTTGGTAAAGAGAGGACAGAAAGGATCTTGCGGACACAGTGGAATATCTCCACCACATGCATGAAATGCAAGACTCACCTAACGAGTCTGTTTTTAGTGGGTCACCAGGGATGGGGGGGAAATGTGCCTTCTGGTTTGAAGCGTGGGATCTCTGAGGCCTGAGCATGCCTCAGCTGACCACCTCATCTATTGGCTCCTGCTGCAGGGACTTTTCAGGACTGCTTGGCTGTGCGGGGTCATTAAGATTTAAAGAGGATGGAAAACTGCCATTTCTCAAGGACCCGCTGTGTGTAAAGCAGTGTGCCTCATGGAAGTTCTCATGCGGCCACACAACATCCTGGAAAGTGAGGAATTATCACCCCATTTCACAGATGAGGCCACCAGCGGTCAGCACCACATGAGGACAATGGTAACTTCTTTTGGGTGGAGATTTTATGCCAGGTGCTGTGCGTCTGCACCCTTTGCCTAAATCCCTGTAACCACGGTTCTGTGAAGGCACCATTACTTTGGTGGTTGTGACCCTTGGATAAACAAGGAATGCACACCTAGAGAGGCTGACAGCATGCCCAGAGTCAAGCAGCAGGAAGCGAACTCGACTCTGTGCCTCCAAACCCCCAGTTCTCACTGCTTCCCACCCTGCTGTCCCCACAGCTGGCCACCAGAGGCCACTGGGAAGGTCCAGGATTGAATGAACAATGCACTGGAAGACTCTGGAAGGAAATCAAGGACCTGAAGGATTAAGGAAGTGGGACAAAGCCACACAGTTGGGGGAAGGTGGGGCCAACACAAAACCTAGGTCTGCTTGACTGCAAGGACCACACTTTTCCCACAGCATCCCAGACCTTTCCTGTCCCTTTGCCCGACCCATACAGAGCCCAGCCAAGCCACTCCTAAACCCTGGGAGCCATGCAGTGCCAGGTTCTGCATGGAGAGGAACTCCAAATTTCCAGATGCAATCAGTCCTTAGGGGTATTTGGGGTAATCCAAAGCCCTGCCACTCCCTCCCCCAGTGACCCAGATTCACCCATTCCTCCCTAGGTGGGATCCATCGTGCTCCCTAAGGTCCAGGCTGTCACTGAGGCACATGTGTTGTGTGTGTCCATAGGTGGCCACCCCGTCTATCCTTGCTGAAAGATCTACTGAAGTGAAAGGGACAGCACTGCAGACAGACCCACAGCATTCACAAGCTGCTCCGTGGCCTGTAGGCCCATGTTCTGGACAGTCCCCGCTCACAAGGAATCCCAGTGCAGTCCAGTTGTCGTGCTTTGTTATCTTTGCTCTTTTTCTGAAGGGTCTAGTTTTCCCTTGGTGTCTTGCCCTGGCCTGTCCCAGGCTGGCATGGAATATACAAAGAAGCCAGTCTTTCAGGCATGACTTATGGGCCCCCTGCTGGGGGCCCATCTGTCTCCATGAGACCACTCTTCGGGCCAGGTATTGCTGGGGTCATGGCCCCAGGAAGGTCACCAGAGATCAGATAAGGATAATGTTGAGTCTATCAGTGATCCCTTGCTGGACAGACCTCAGCATCATAGGGCTCTGCTGGAGGACTTAGGGAGATTTGTCATGGGGTATGTGAGGGAGGGGAGGGGGCATTGATAACTGGGGTTACAGGGTCACTCTACCTCAGTGAATGAGTGACTTACGGGCAAGGTGCTTGCCCCATAGCTCCTGCCAGGCTGCACAAGGATGGGATCATAGAGGGCCTATGAACCCAATGCCAGGAGGAACTATGGAGGCAGGAGGCAGATGATTTGAGTTCAAGTTCTGGCACAGTGCCCAGCACACAGGAGATGTTCAATAAACAATAGTTGAATAAATGAGTGCATGAGTGAATGAATGAACTTGCTGCATGAGCTTGAGGTGGTACACACGAATTGTCTCAAGCCACCCAGCATGCACTCCACTTTCCTTTGCTCCGAGCACTCTTACCTTCCTTTAGGGAAATTATTTCTTCTGATGAATAAGGTCCCTAAGCCACTAGCCCAGCCCATGGCTCATGCTTAGCTAGTGGGTCTTTCCCCCTCGAAACTGCACTGTGAGCAGAGGGAGGAAAGGGCCAGCAGTGATAGGGATATGTTGATTCCAGTGGGGACACCAGGCACGTGTTTCTTGGTTTGAGGCCACCCCAGTCCCTTCATTGCCAATGAACCCCTCAGTTCTGTAGCCCTCCGATTCTATGCCCAATGTTTCCCCAATATACTCCTTTTCTTTTCTGTAACTAGAGCTTGTTTCTGCTGCTTGCAGCCCTGAACAACCATCCCCCCACCCATGCACACATGCACAAGCGTGATGGGTTCAGCTTCCTGAGCCTCAGCGTTCCTCATCTGTAAAATGGGTCTTTGAGGATTGAGTGAGGGAATGTTTATGAAATTGCCCTGGGGCCAGCCACACTCGGTGTGATATGAGCTGTTGCATATGTGAGCTGGCATGGCTGACCATCCTCTCGCTGGCCCTGATGCCCCAGACAGGAGGTGCAAGAGGGGGCGGGAAGCTCTTGCAGGGGTTTGATGGAACTTCCTCCTCTCCTTCTCCAGGCCCTCTCCTCTTTCCTGTGCCCTTTGCCTTCAAGGTGCTCACAGTCCACAGAAAGACCCAGAAAGCAGAGTTTGAGCTTCGTGATTTGAAGCTTGGATTCCAGGGCCCAATTACCCAGGTTCAAATCCTGTCTCCATCACCCACGAGTTACATAACTGTGGGCAGCAGATTAACCTCCCTTGGCCTCGGTATCCCCATAACACTTCCCACCTCACGGTGGGCTGATGGCTTGAATGAGATCACATTTGGGAAGTGGATGCCACTAGCAAGAGTCATTAGTCTTTACGAACTAGAGGGGACAGCTGAGCAGGAAAGGGAGGCAGGGCCAGGGGGTTTAGCCTTCGGGGCAGGGACTGGGGTCTCCTCAGAGGAGGGTATGGGCCAGCTAGCATGTGATAGATGAAAGGCGTTCAACCAGCTCTCAGCCCCCTAAACACGCTTGCTGCCTCAGGCCAGGCTCCACCACGCACATGGAGCTTGCCAACGGGAGGTGAGTCCAAGAGGCACAGGTAGGAGAGGAGCGTGAGGCAGGGAAGGGAGGTGGTCAATCATTGTGCACTCCTAGCAGTTACCCCCGCGTGTGACCGAGCTCAGTCCTGTGGGGTCCTTGAGGGACAGTGCAGGGCACCCTCAGAGCTGTGTCTGGTGTGGGGGTGGCTTGGGCACAACTCCTCTGGTATGCCCATCCCTTGTACAGGACAAGTGCACACTGACAGTGGAAGAGTCACAAGTGTATCCGGTAAGAAGTCACTGGCTGTCCCAGCAGGGCCTGGGCAGCATCTCCCTACCCTTGCCTTCTCCCCTCATGGTCACTCCCTCACTCATTCATTCACTCACCCATTCATTCACTAACTTGTTCACTCACTCACTCATTCACTCACCCATTCATTCACTCATTCATTCATTCACTCGTTCATTCACCCATTCATTCACTCATTCATTCATTCACTTGTTCGTTCACCCATTCATTCACTCATTCATTTGTTCATCACTCACTTACTCACCCATTCATTTACTCAGTCGTTCATTCATTCACTCATTCATTCATTGATACAACAAACACTGACTATGCCTTACCATGTGCCACACTCCCCAGGCCCTGGCAGAAACACAGATGAGCCAGGAGTGAGCCTCGCTGTCCACGGGCTCACAGTGCAGGTGGGTGACTGACAAGCCAGGCACAGTTAGATTGCAGCAGGGCCAGTGGAAGGAATAGTTGTCCAGGTTGAAGGAGCAAAGCTGAGGCTGGGGTCAGGAACAGCCACACTGAGGGGCAAAGGGAAGAGTGAGGGCACGCAACTCCCTGCCCAGAGGAGTCCAAGGTCATGGGGGAGTCTTTGGATGCCTTGGTGGGCAGGGGTGGCAGTGGAGACAGGAGGCTGGGCTGGAGGACGGGGCCTTTCCCTTCCAGCTCTGTTCCTGCTCTCTCCTGGCTTGACCTTCCTACGGAGACTTACAATAATAGAGCATCAAGCATCCATGGGGCCAGAGCTAAATTCAACACTCACCCACCACTTTACCCCCAGAATCCCTCCCAGGTCAAGGCTCAAGAAACCCATTTCTGGAATCAGCAGCAAAGACCGTGAACACATTGTCCGGCCAGCCCTGGTGTGCATGGAGATGGGTCCCATGGGAAACAATTCTCTCTAGCTTGTTGTTTTCTTCTGGAAGAAGCGGCTTTTTCAAAGGGTACTTTCTCTGCCAGTTTTGCTGTGAGCTGTTTCATTTTCCTGGGGTGCGTGGGGGAGGGTTAGGTGCTGAATAACAGAGTCTTTGAAGGCTCACCCGCGATCATTCCACAACAGCTCTGCCTCCCCCTAAGGACCCAGCACACAATTCTTGGAATTGTCCCGTTTGCTCCATTATGTTACAGAAAGTGCAGCGCCGGAGGCATTTTCTTAAGAATCAAGATCTGAAACCAACATTATCTTACTCTCTTATTGTTGGCACGGGAAGAACCCAGGCCCCTGCCAAGTGAAACATGTCAGACTTCCAGCAAGTCCCCGAAGGTCGGAACCTTTGAGCCTGGTGAATTTTGATTTCATCTCGGGAAAAACTCAGAATGTAACACCAGGACGCGGTGAATATTCTAGGTAACTTGACACATTAATTGAAACCCGAAAAAATCAACAAACAAGTAGGAGATTCCTGCTCGAAAACCCCAACAGGGGGAAGAGGGCAGGGGATGGAAAATAGATTCGAAATACCCCTCAGAGCGCCAAGGTGCTCCTGGCTCTCGGTCTCGGCTGCTGCTCCTGCTGTCCACCTGTCACTGTCTTCTTGAAACTTGTTAAACCCACATGCGATGCCTCGGCCTCTGCAACTACTTCCTTGACTCTCCAATCCAAATTAGTGACCCTCTTTTCTCACACTCATGCTTACTTGTTATAGGTTATACAGTGTTTGTCATTATTATTTTTTCCTGATATTGTGATTATATATGAGCACATGAGCCTCCCCCAATAGACCACAAGTTCCCTGAGGACAAAGAGCTGCGTATTCTTCTTGGGCGCCTGGCACGTGGCCAGGTTCACGCAGGGGATCAATACCTACTCACTTCGTTCACTAATTAGCTGATTTAAAGTGAGGTCTCCTCCATATTTAATGGTGATTCTACTGGCCTGAGAATCAGCAGTCCCTGCTCTGCACACATGCTGCACCAGTATTGTTGTTGTGTGTGTCCTTCTGCTTCTTAGCCACCAAGCGTAAACCTGGAGCTGACCCACAATCTTAAAACTCCCTGAGCCATAAGAATGCGAAGTTAAAGGCTGATCACAAGTAATTTAGAAGCAGCAGATGGATTTCCAGGAATTTGGAACGAGTTCGGAGCTGTAATTAAACATAAAATTTTACTCTGAGCATCCTGGCCACCAGATGAAATGGGAATTATTCAGGGTCATCAACACCTTCCTGTTATTTACTCTAGACAGACCTTAAGGAGTGAGTCCCTGTTTAAGGTTGGTGGAAAATGCTTTCAACGTCTATTTTGTTAAAGATACAAAACATTAGTCATATATTCAATCCTGAGGTCATCCAAAGGTAATAGGAGGAGGATTTGGGCTATAGAGAGACAAAGGGGGGAGAGCGTCATTTTAGACCCACTGCTCTTAACCTGGATCATGTCATAGTTATAAGGACAGCTGCTGCTGTGACACCCAGTGTCCCAAATTTCTGGGCAGTCAAAGGCAGTTTCCTGCTCAGGTAGGAGTCATGTGCAAGGTGCTGGCTGGTTGCCGTTCCCCTCCACAAGGTAATTCAGGGTCCCAGGATTCCTTTCTTGTGGACCTGCCACCTCCAAACCCTGTGGATTTCAACCATCTAACTTGTGGTTGAGTATATCGGTCCATTTCTTTTGCTTATAACAGAATACCTGAGACTAGGCAATTTATAAAGAAATAAAATTTTTTCTTATAGTTTTAGAGGCTGGGAAGTCCAAAGTTCAGGGAACACATCTGGTGAGGGTCTTCTTCTGGTAGGAACTCTGTGCAGAGTCCCAGGTGACCAGGGTATCCCATGGTGAGAATGGGCTGAGCAAGAGAGTTAACCTGCTCACTCACTGTCCTAATAATGCCATCAGAACCAAGCCCATGACCACTATTAAACCATTGATGGATCAATCCATACATGAGGGCGCAGTCCTCACAATCTAATCACCTCTTCAAAGCCCCACCTTTCAATTACCGTAATAGGATTTCCCACCCTCTTTACACTGTTACAATGTATATTAGTTTCAATACATGAAATTTGGGGGTACACATTTGACCCATAGCATTGAGGAAAGGGAGAAGAAAGCAGGCACACCCGCTCCTGACTGGGAACTGACTCCCCTTGCATCCACCCACATGTCAACAGGAGAGCTCGTCCCAGGGCCACTTCCAGATGTAAGGGGCTGAGAAATGCAGTCCCTGGTTCAATGGCTGACCCCTCATTAAAGGGTGGTGATCACAACTATGTATCAGAATCTCCAAGGAAACACGTTGAGTACTCACATGCTTGGGCTGGCCTGTGGCTCACTCGGGAGATTGTGGTGCTGATAACACCAAGGCCACGGGTTTGGATCCTATGTGGGGATGGCCGGTTGGCTCACTTGGGTGAACGTGGTGCTGACAGCACCAAGTCAAGGGTTAAGAGCCCCTTACCGGTCATCTTTAAAAAAAAAAAGAAAGAAAAAGAAAACTCACGTGCTGTGCCCACACCTGGACATTCTGGCACAGTGATTGTGGTGGGCACAGGCATATGCATTTTGGAAGAGTTCTTTGGGTGATTCTCATGGCCTCTTTACTCAAGGATACTCCTTCAGATTGTCCCTCTCCAGCATCAGACATTTCTCTGATCACATGTATTTGGTTGGGTAGTGTTCCTCCCCAAATAAATTCATGTGTTTCTCAGAACCTTAGAATGTGATTTTATTCAGAAATATGGTATTTGCAGTTGTAATTAGTTAAGATGAGTCCTACTGGAGAAGGGAGAGCCCTAACCCAATAACAGGTGTCCTTACAAGAAGGGGAGAAGGGACACACAGAGACAGACACACCCAGAGAAGGAAGTCATGAGACCCAGAGGAAGAGAGCACGTGACAATGGAAGCAGAGGCTGGGGTCACACAGCTGCAAGCTGGAGACTGCCGAGGATGGCCTGCCCAGCCAGAAGCTGGAAGAGGCCAGGGAAGGTCCTCCCTGGACCCTTCAGAGACAGTGAGGCCTTGCTGACACCTTGATGTTGGACTTCTGGCCTCCAGAACTGGGAGAATAAATTTCTGTTGTTTTAAGTCCCCCACTTTGTGGTCATTTGTTACAGCAGCCACAAGAAACTAACACACGCCCTGACGCTATGGCAATTCTATACTTTTGTTTTTTTGGTAGCTGGGTATTTCAAGGATCCAAACCCTTGACCTTGGTGTTATCGATACTGCTCTCTAGCCAACTCAGCTAACCGGCCAGCCCTACTATAGCAAGTCTGAATGGGAACCCAAGAATGAAGAACCCGGTAAAGTCAGAAGCTCTGTGGCAGTGCCGGATGGTAGATGTGAGGCTCTCCCATTCCTAGCAGGGTCCTGGGAGGGTTGCGTTTGCAATTAGAAACCGGGCAGCGAGCCTGGATTTCCCCTGCATTCTTGCAGTGAGAACCCCAAAGTAGACTTTCCCACTTTTGATTTACTTTTCCTTAACTATAGAATAAAGTGTTTGGCTAGAAAGGAGGTTCTCAAAAGGTAGACCATGAATCAGTAGCAACAGAATCACCTGGAAATAATGTTGTAAATGCAGATTTCTGGGGTCTACCCAGACCCTTTGAATCAGAACTTCCAGAGGTGTGGCCCCCAAACCTGCATTTTAAGAGAGTCCTGGTGATTTCAGAGCATACATGTCTTATCCACAGACCTAGAAGAGTCTGAGCTTTTAAGGATAAACGAGTTTCTACAAATGTAAACAGATAGTTTCAGGATCCAGAAAAGGGGAGAGGATTTGTGGTGCTTTAACCTTAAAACCGCATCCCCAGGGGTCAGAGAGTCAGGTTGTAACCAGGATTCTAATGTAATAAGGTGGGCTTGGCACCCACTTTACAAATGGCTCAAGCAAGTCCCCCACAAAGCAGAGTGTCACCCAGATGTTTCAGGGTGTTGGCACCCTTGACCACTGGTCCACAGTTATGGGAAAGCAGTTTAAGAATTTAAGCAGCTAAGTGTTTTTTTCCTTTATCTGCCTCTGTGACTGAGCTGTGAAAACCTCCGTGTGGATATGCTTAAAAAGATGCCCTGATGATGGGAACTTGTGGGGTAGAAAAAAAAAAAACTCTTATTATATTAAAATAACAGTTTTATCTGCGCCGGGTCAAGCAAATCTGAGAAGGCATTTTTTAAACATAGACCCATTATTCAGGAAAAGAGAGTTAGTAAACAAAATACATTCAAAGCCTGAACTCAATTGGAAACTAAAAGCCAAGTGGAACTTTCTTTTTCTAGAACAGAGGATTGTGATGTTATCTTGTTCATTTTTTTCATTCCTGGGTTAAGGCGGTTTTACCCCGTCATAACATTTACCAGATTTTTTCACCCCAGTTGGAAAAAAATTGTATTTCCTACCTTTCTAAGTTTATAGGCACGGAAAAAAAAATCATAAAATAAGATTAACGTATTTGACTACGTAAAACCCTTTTATTAATCCATTACAAAGTTAAACATCATTTTGGGGAAAATGTTTGCAGCGTCTTTGTGAAAGATGATCTGACTTCCTAATCAGCCTCTAGAAGACTAGGATGAGACTGGCTCTAATGATGGGCTAAAATGAATCCATATTCTTAATATACAGATGACACTTGTAAATCAATAAGATAAAGGTAATTACCCCAAGAGGCAAAAGACAAGAGATAATATCAAGCAATTCACAAAAGAAGAAATTCAAATGGGTAACATACAAAAATATTCATTCACAGTAACAGTCAAAAAAACCTCACACTGAAACACAGATGTCCTTTTTTTTTTATTTTGCCCTCCAAATTGACTAAGAGTTAAAAAAAAAAAATTACAATATTCAGTGTGAGATTTTTGAGAAAAGTACTCTCATTATATACTGCTGTGAGATTGCAAATTGATACAACCTTTTTGGATGGCAATTTGGCAAAGGGTATCAAATGCCTCAAAAGTGCGTATCTTCTGGAAACAGTCCTCATATTTGCAGGAACTGGTTCAAAGGGAACACTCAGAGACGCAGCCAACATTACAGATAAATAGATTGGTGGATATATACATAGGCAGAAGGATGTTCATTGCAGCATTATTTACATATTCTGGGGGGAAAAGGCAATTACATAAATAACTTGTAACCAGGAATTGGGTAAATAAAAGATGAGCCATGCCCACAAGGCAATGTTTTGCATCGTGGGAAAATCATAGTTTTTGTGTGTGTGTGTTCAAGCATTTTTTAAAATTTTAATTTATCACTGTACAATGTAGTTGATTTTTGTGTTCCTTTACCAGTTCCTCTTCCCCCCTCCCTCTCCCCCTCCCCCCATCAACATTATATCTGTTCATTTGTCTTAACAAGTTGAAGGAATTGTTGTGATTGTTGTATCTTCTCCCCCCCCCGTTTATTCATTTGTATATTTATTAATTTATTTATTTTTAGCTCCCACAAATAAGTGAGAATATGCAGTATTTCTCTTTCTGTGCCTGGCTTATTTCATTTAATATAATTCTCTCTAAGTCCATCCATGTTGCTGTGAATGGTAGTATTTCGGTTTTTTTTTTTATAGCAGAATAGTATTCCATTGTGTAGATATATCACAGTTTCCTTATCCACTCATCTGATGATGGACATTTGGGCTGGTTCCAACTCTTGGCTATTGTTAATAGTGCTGCAATAAACATGGTAATACAGGTGTCCCTTTGACCTGTGAAAATCATGCTCTTAAAAAACATTTAAAGGTATAAGAAATGTTTGCAAAATATAGAATAGGTTACAAGGCAGTCCACATATTATGATTTAAAAATTAAATATTTTTTTTACTGGCCTTGGAAAAAAACACTTGAAATAAATTCAATGTTAACAATGCCATCTTTGACTTTGTGTATGCTCAGTTATTTACAGCAAATGGGGTGAAGACAACGAACGGTCATTGCCACGTTTGATTTTTATTTCAGTTTAAGTGCTTGTCTATGTTTTCCAGATTTTCTACAATAAACATGTATTTTTTTTTTAAAAAGATGTGGAATCCCCTTGTCTCCTTCTAGTTCCTTTTTCTCTTTGCTCTGCTTTGCTTGATGGGTTGTGAGTTAAGGTGGGCTTTACATACAAACTCGGAATATTCAAAGTAAGATGGGGCAAGGAAATTAAGAAATAAAGAGGAGCTTCCTGGGCAGGTTCAGACCCAGCCCTGCCTCCACCCTCCCCAGCAGCAGCTCCTGCAGCAGCTGTTTCTCCAGTTGTCTGCTTGACAATTGTTGTGTTTTCTGGAAATACATTTGAATAAAGAGCTCTGTGGATTTAAAGAGTTTGAGAAGTGTTGACTTGGGACATCAATTTATCTTGATCCACCAAGGAGCATGAGTGGGCCCTCTGAGATAGACTTGATGTTAGAAGGTTAAGAATCCAGGACCCAAAATCAGGACGTGGAAGAATTATAGTAGGAGGCCACATTTACTGAGCAGGTGCCAGCTCTGTCCTTTACGAATAGCAGCTTTCAATTTTCACAACAGCCCTAAGCGATGGGTGCGCTTATTATTTCTACTTTACAGATGAGGAAACTGAGGCATGGGTCATTTAAGTGAGAGGCAATGATTTGAACCTGAGGCTGACTTCAGAGTCCCCACTCTTGACTGGTCTATGACCAATGCATGTGGGTGGGCACCCAGACCTCTGGAGGTGGTGGTGGGGCAGGTGCCTCTGGTTCCTGGAGGTGTGGAGATGTCATCTGGGTGTGGACGTGCAGCTGAACTTGGAAGCATTGGGTCACTCCCTTGAATCGTGAGTTGGGGCTCTTCCTGGGAGGGTGTGGACACCTGCTCAGGTGTAGTGGACGGCAGCCCCCAGAAGGTGTCCTAACCCCTAGAACCTGTGAGTGTGACTTTATTTGGAAAAATGTTCTTTGCATATGTAATTAAATGAAGGATTTCAAGATAAGATCATCCTGGATTATCCTAGTGGCCCCTAAATCCAATGATAAGAGGCAAGAGGAGAAGCTCCTGTGAAGAGACTGCAGCGACACAGCCACAAGCCGATGACGCCTGCAGGCACCAGCAGCTGGAAGAGGCAGGAGCCATCTCCCCTAGAGCCTTTGGACATAGTGACACCTTGATGTTGGACTCTGGCCTCCAAACTGGGAGATAATACATTTCTGTTGTTTTGAGCCCCCCAGTTCATGGTGATTTGTTAGGGCAGCCCACAGGGAACCAATACCCGAAAAAGAGACCCAATCAAGCAGTTCTGTATGTATTTGTGTTTCTTTGGACCAGCTTATTCCGGCTCCCGGTATCTGAGAAGAAAGTCCTGCCTGCATCGATGACGCCGAGTGGGAGACTTCACTGTACGGGAATCCATGAGGCTGTGCCTCTCTGAACCCTGTCGGGACCTAGAAATAGCTCAGGCTGCAGCGCCCTTTTTTGGTTAATGGCCTGGGCTGGCTGTGCGGTGCCTGCCACTTAAACAGCTTCCCCAGGCGGGAGCTGCAGAGAGCTGGCTCCTCCTGCCCCATGATGGATGGCCACTCGGGGAGCGAGATGGAAACTTAGAATGCTTTGCAAGGCACGGTTCTGGGCAATGCCTTGCAGGGTTTACTCACAAATCCAGGGTCATAAACTTTTAAAAATAGGTACAGGGCCGCCAGCCTCGTTAAAGGGGACTCGCTGATTTATTGAGATGTCCTGGCATCATCTGTAGATGGTTCTAGAACTTGCTGGAAAGATCCTGCTTATGACGGTCCTAAGTTTTGCCCTGAGTTTTTGGTTTTCTTCCTCTCAAAGGTAAAGAGATGGTGGTCAATCCTCGAAGACTTTCTGGTGCCCTCCATGGAAGGCAGATGTCTGGCGCTCTCCAAATGCTTCCTTGGTGGTTAAGCTAAAGAAGTAACAATCACCCTTTTGATGTGACTGAGAGGAGCTAGTTGCATGGAGGAGAAAGCAAACATCTCAGATCATGTTTTTACTGAGTGTGTCAGAATGAAAGCCTTCTGGAAAAGGGTGTTTTTCCAAGGGAAAAAAGGCAGGAGTGGGGTGGGACATGTGGCACCGTGAGAGTACTGTTGTTAAAAGTGTATTTAGCCAATTGTGTTTGAATAATGGTGGAAAATAAAATTTGCTAGGGATCCAGCTGACTCCTTTACAACTGAAATCAGATCCACTAAACTGCCTACAAAGTGGGGAGGGGGCTTCCTTACTTGTCCTATTGTTTTCTCTTATATCAAAGCAAAAAAACGGGGGACAGACAATAAAAGTAGGTAGTGCTTATAATCCCACTACGTAAGAAAAATGCCTGTTAAACATTTTAGTTTTTGTTGTTGTCGTTACGCATATTGTGGGTACTTAAAATAGAATCTGTATTGTACGTGGCTGCTTGTAACCCTTTCCCCACTCAATACATTGTGAACATTTTAACATGCATTAAATATTTCATGGAATCATTTAAATGAATAGGGTCCCATTATAAGAAATATACCATAAATCATTTGACCAGTCCCTTCCTGCTACATATCTGTTATACTAATCTGATTAAGCACTAGTTTTTAGTTCTGGGAGTTGAGCAAGAGGCAGATTCTTTTTCCTATAACTTCTTTTCCCTTACACTGACTCCACGGGCCAATTCTTGTCCATCTGCTGAGATTAGACATGGTAGACAGGAAATGTTCCCTTACCAAAGTGGTAAGTTAAAAACTGTTATTTCAGACCTTTCCAAGCAGGGTTTGGAACATGCTGATGACAGAGAGGGGCATGGAATTGGTCCGACGGCCTGTGGGTCCCTAGAAAGCTGGAACATTCTTTGCTGACTAGAGGAGGGGCAGCACTTCTGAAAGCAGGTTTCTGTGGGTCCAGCAAAAGTCCTGGAGTGCTGGCTGCCAGGACCTTTTCCTGACACAGTATACCATTCAGGAATTGCATTTGGATTGTATTAACAGAAACCTCCTAGAGGTGGTTTAAACACACTTGGTATATTAGTCTCCTCAAGTGTTGAGAAGTCCCAAGGTAGCAGTAGGTAGCACTGGTTCAGTACAGGACTGTCAGAGTTGAGACCTTTTCAACTTTCCTGGGCTTCCCTGTATTGTTGTCTCATGGTGTCAAATGACTGCCCCATCTCCACCACTGCATCCATGTTCCAGGCAGCAAGAAGGAGGAACATAAAGATGACATGAACAGATTCTATCTGAATCTACTGGCAACTCTCCTTGCAGCTTATTGACCCAAATTATGTCACAAGATCCCACCTGGGAAATGTTTTTTTTTTTTTTTAGATGCTTATTAAAAATTTAGCTCTCCTAACATGAAATAAGGGAAGAATGAATCTTGGGTGGATAATGAATACTTTCTACCACGTAAAACTAGCTGAGAGGAGTCTTGACTTGTTTTGAAAGTATAGGTACTCAGACATTTAAAGGGTAGACTTCAGAGGCAAAAGTAATCTACCAATCAAAAAATAAATCTAAAACTTGACATTTCACTGGTAGTGCTGTCCCTAAACCCAAACCACTGCATCATAATCGAGTTGCTTTAGATGGTTCTATACAGACTTCAACCATGTTAGGGGACAGTCTGGTGACCAAAGAGAGAACATCTTAATTACCAAGTGACATTTGCTGAGGGAGAGTCTGAGATCAGGTTCCCTAGAAGCAGACCGTGAGATAAGGATTTGCAAGCGGGAGATTTATTAGAAAGACTTCCCAGGGAGATGGGGGAGGGAGGGAGCACAGAAGCAGCACAGAAAAGCAGAAGCAGCCCAGGAACGTTGCAGTTTCAGGCAAAGTCCCAGCCTGTGCCCGATTCTGCAGGATTGCTCAGCATTTGTCTCAAAAGGAAGCTGGGGCTTTAAAAACCCCATACTAGTCAGTCATCGGCCAAGGGCCATTCAGGAGGGTTGCAAACTCCAAGGAACCTTCCCTGCGCCCTTCAGTAAAGCTGTCCCAGTAGCTCAAGGGCAGGACTTCAAAGAGAGTCATAGGTGCAGGTCACTAGAAGCAAAGCATGCAGAACATAGTGGCGAGGGGGAATGGATCAGTAGAATACACCAAAGTGCCCTCACAAAGAGATTGTCTCAGAAACACTCTGGCTTATTTCCAGTGGTTTTTGCTTTTATAAACAATGCTGCAATGAACACTTTTGTATGTAGATCATCGTGCATATTTATGATTCTTTCCTTAGATAAATTCCTAGAAATACATTTTCTGGATTAAAATCTATGATGTGTTTTAATTTTGTAAAAATATTCACTCTCAAAATGGCCTCCAGAAAATGCATAACAATTTTTATTCTCCTCTCTGACCTTGGATATTACCATGGAAAAAATCTTTGTCAAATCCAATAACGGAAAAATATTGTCTTGTGTTGTTATATTTATGACTTGGATTACTGCTGAGGAGGAAAAGTGAAAGCCTTTCACCTGTCACAGCATCAGCCCTCCCACCGGAAGTGTCCTGCGGGCAGGGCTCTTCTGTGAGTAGGGCTGCTTGCTCTGTTTGCAGACACCACACCCAGGGCCTGCAGAGAGAAATGATCACCCATCCTGTGTCTCTTGCCTGAGCCTGCAATTCAGAAACCCCGCAGTCCTGCGACCTGACCAGGAGGCTTTGCTGGTCCTGCTGGAGGGCAGCTGTTCTGGCCTGGTACCTTCAGGCTAAGGTCTGTGCTGGGGATGCTGTTGCCATGACGACCATGATGAGGAAGGCACTCACCGGGGAGCCTCACACCTTGCTGGGGTGGGGGGAGAGGGTGCTGGTATGACCTCCTTGGAAAACGCTAAGGTCTGTGCTGGGGATGCTGTTGCCATGACGACCATGATGAGAAAGGCACTCACGGGGGAGCCTCACACCTTGCTGGGGTGGGGGGAGAGGGTGCTGGTATGACCTCCTTGGAAAACCATGTGACAGCTTTTACTAAAGCTAAGTGGGCACAGACTCTGCCCTGCAATTCCGCCCCCCAGTACGTACCCAGCAGAAACACCTACATACGTTCACCAAAAGACATGCACTAGAATGTTCACAGCAGCACTACTCATTAACAGTCCCCAAGCTAGAACAAACCAAACACCATGCACAGCAGAACAGATAAATCATGATATGTTCATGCAACTGGATTCTGTTAGCACTAAGAACAAAGTGTCTACAACTACCTGCAACCACATGGATTAGTATCATACACGTCGTGCTGCAGGAAAGAAGCCAAACACAGGAGACTCCGTGCTGTGTGAGTCCATTCCTAGGCTTGCAGATGCATCAACCCGGTCTCTCTGCCTTTATCTTCACATGGAGTTCTCTCCGTGTGCGTGTCTGTGTCCAAATTTCCCCTTTTTTATGAGGACGCCCGTTATGTTAGATGAAGGACCCACCCCACTCCAGTGTGACCTCATCTTATCCTAACTACATCTGCAATGACCCTATTTCCAAGTGAGATCATTTTGCAAAGGTACTGGGGGCTAGGATTTGGACATTTGAATTGGGCAGGGGTGGGGTTAGGGGTGGAGGACACAATTCAGCTCCTACCAACACCTATCCCAGTCTAGGGTATCAGGGAAGACAACATCCAAACTGCGAGGTGGGCACAGTCAGTGCAGTAAAGAAGAGACGAGGAGTGCTCCAGGCAGAGGGACAGCATGTGCACAAGTCCCGAGGGCACAACGAAGACTAGAAATGCCTTCTGGGATGACGCTTGGGGGGAGGGGACTGAGGCTCAAGAGGAACTAGGATACACGAGATGTGCGTGCAGTATGATCTCTTTCTGTAAACTCACAAACGCATTCTTATATGCCTGGGGAAAATCAGCACTGGAGAAGACCCTCAGTGTTCCCAGGGACAGTTTCAGGGTGCTGTCAGATTGCCCTCAGAGGCTCTGGATGCCGTGAAGCTGGTGGAAGGGACTCTCCAGTATTCTAGACCATGTCTCTCACTGCTCCATGTATTTCCCAGTGCAGAACGGTCTGGGCCGAGCAATTAGGAAAACTTTTAAAGGCTTATGCAGCAACCCCTTCCAGAACGCTGCGCTTCAGCCCTCCTCGTAAACAGATTGTAAAGGTGCAATCAGCCCAGAGCCCACTCCGCTGTGATAATCTGATGTAAGCCAGGCACTGATTTAGATGCGCCACTCCAAACAAACATACCTGCAGACCATCAAACTGGAATTTCCTCCGTACTTTCCTCTTATGCATTAAGGAACTGCTTTTATTTCTCTTTTGCCGGAGGGAAGTGATGTATTTATTTTGTGGAAAGAGAAAAGCGGTGTGTGAGACGCTAGGTAAAGAGACGAGAGAGGAACACAGGCTCAGGGCGGGGGGGGGACAATAATTTCTTTGCAGGCAGGGTCAGTTCAGAATTGAGGAATTATGGAGCATACTGTTCAGTTTGTTTTATGTTATGTTTAAAAATGACTTACAGAGCACTTGTTATGTGCCAGGCACTATTCTGAAAGCTCACAAATATTAACTTGGGGGTTCTTCCATTCCCATTTCACAGATTGGTAAATTGAGGCCATGGTGGTGTCCATTTCTCTCTAATGGAGAGCTGGGTTTTGGTTGACTCTCTACCATCTCCTCCTATCACTCTTGGGTTCCTAAAATTTGGGCCTGGATTTGCCTCTCTAGTCCTAGATGGTAAAAACATCTGACTCAACACGCACCTTTCACGTATCCTCCCTCGACACTGGCACCAGCTTGACTTCCAGCTCAGTACACCTTCTGCCCCTCCTCTTCCTCCTCCTTCCTCTCCTTCAGTAACATTCCTGTGATGCTCATGCGTGCACAACACTGGCTCCCGTTCCTCACTGCTCCTGTATTAGTTTGTTTTCTGTTGCTTACAACAGAATATCTGAAACTGGGTAATTTATAAGAAGACAAAATCTATTTCTTACAGTTTTGGAGGCTGGGAAGTTCAAGGTCCAGGGAACACACCTGGTGAGGGCCCGTGGTGATGCAGGCGTGGCAAGAATGGGCAAGAGCTCTTGAACATGCTCACTTGCTCTCCTTATAAAGCCACAAGAGCCAGTCCCAGGACAACTCACTAACTCATTAATTCATTACTCCAGCAATGGAGTAATCCATTCATGAGGACACAGCCCTCACAATCTAATCACCTCTTAAAGTCCCCACCTTTCAACACTGCCGTGGTCTCATTTCCCACCCTCTTAATACTGTTACAATGGGGACCAAGCTTCAGTCAGTTCTGGGGGCACATTCAATCCGCAGCAGCTACCTATATTCACTGCCTTGTCATGAGATTTTACAGTTTCCTTGCAGTAGAGGGACAGAATTTATTTCCCCTCCTCTGAACTTTGAGTTCATCACGTGACTCGCTTGGGTCAATAGAATGAGGCAAAAGTGACAGCCTGCGGTTTGAGCCCAGGTTGTAAGGGGCTTTGCTGTCTTGTGCCTCTGCCATCACCATGACAGGCACACACTCAGGCTAGCCCACTGGCCCAAAAGGGGGATGTGCAACCCAGGGAGTTGAACCCAGCTTGGATTAGCTGGGTCCCAGCCACCCTCAAGCTTGTGAGTTAAACAAACACTTCTTGTGGTGTGCTGCTAAGACATTGTGGTTGTTTCCTGTGCCATATCTTGTGAGCTGTGGATAACTGCTACAATATTCAGTGCAGAAAATTTGACAAATACAGAAAAGGGTGAAGAAAACAAAGTCATCTGCAGTTGCACCCCCCAAAGAAATCTCTGTGAGTGTTTTGATATCTTTTCTTCTGCCACTTTGCCCTGTGTCTATGTGAATGTGGCTGTGGGTTTACAAAATGAGGTCACCCTGCACGCAGAGCTCTCCATTCTCATCCCCGCCCCAGTCTTTCTATTCTCAGTCACCAACAGGGGATTTCTGTGTTCTTCAGATGCTCCATGCAGCCTCAGGACCTTTGCACGTGTGTCCTGTCTGCCTGGAGCTCTCCTCTCCCTCTTCTTTAGGGGAGCTGACTCCTGCTGGTCTCTCACGTTGCTCTCCCTGACTCTTCAATCTGGGTTGGAATTCCCCAGCCCTAGGTGTGCCCATAGCTTCCTGTCCTCACGATTTCCTTAATAGTCTCCTTTGTGTACCTGAGGGCTTGTCTGGTTCCTTCTCCAGACTGTGAGCTCTGTGAGGGCAGGGACTATGTCTGTCTTGTCCAGTGTCCCCTGTGGGGGGGTTGCTCTCCCTGACTCTTCAATCTGGGTTGGAATTTCCCAGCCCTAGGTGTGCCCATAGCTTCCTGTCCTCACGATTTCCTTAATAGTCTCCTTTGTATACCTGAGGGCTTGTCTGGTTCCTTCTTCAGACTGTGAGCTCTGTGAGGGCAGGGACTATGTCTGTCTTGTCCAGTGTCCCCTGTGGGGGCAGCACCTGGCACACAGTAGGCACACAATTAATACTTAAGAAGTGAAGTTGTAACAATACTGATGTCACATGACATGGTGAGCTGTTTTTCCTGCGTCATTAAAAGACAGCTTGCTTTTCAATGGAAAGTTGGCCGAGGCTTTAAGAGGTGCCTGGCATTTTACATGGCTAGATGAAGATGTTCTGCCTGTTTTTTTAAGCCAGGACTTGAGGGGTAATTATATAAAATGATGGGACTCCTCCCAGATAAACAGCTCTGTGGCTGAGCCCGGCCATTTCCCACTCCCAACTGTGCTGGTTGCCAGCTCTTTCAGCTAGAGCCCCACTTTCATCATAGCACTGTCCCCCCTCAGTGAACATCAGTGACTCCCCAGTTCCTCACAAAGTGTGTGGTCTGACCGATCTCTTGGACAGTAGTGGGAACGGGGTCACGGTCAAGGAAGAGACTGGGGTGAGACGAGATGCTCCTTGAATCTCTTTGTCGCTGGCTCCTGGCCCAGGCTCTCTTGGTACTGTGTGCTTTTTGAGAACAGGGAAAAACCTTTAGTTTTTCAATTGCCAGGGCTGGGAGCTCTCAGGAAAGCACTGGAGAGTGCAGAAGTGACTGGCTGCTTCCTAAAGGATGCTGACCTCTGCTAACTGACTGATCCAGGCTCCTACCACATGCCCAGGGTTGTGACCATGATGCAACCGGAGCCCTGGTCTGCTCTGCCTGGTGCCTCTCCGAGCTCTGAGGGTGTCTGCCTCTGGTTTAAAGGAGCTGTGGACCTGGCTTGCTTTGGTCTCCCCGCTCTTTACTCTTGGCTTTGAAATCCCTTAAAACATTGAGTTGGCCTTGCTGGTAGATGCCATTCTGACTGTCATGCTAGAGGGCTTTCCAGATTCCTGCATCTCTGAGGGACAGCACTATGGTTGGAGGACCAGGACTGGGGGGTCTGGTTGGAACGCTGGCTCTCTGAGTGTGGCAGGTGCTGGCAGTGCACCCAGGCCCGCCCCTTCCTTTTTCAGTGGACTCCAGCCCAGCAATTCTCAAACTGTTACACGTATGTCCATCACCCAGGGGTCTTGTTGAAGTGTAGATTCCGGTTCTGCTAGTCCAGGCTGGGGCCTGAGACCCTGGGTTTCTATCAGGAGCCTGATCCTGCTGGTCCCTGGATACCCACTGAGTACCAGGCTCTGGCCAACTTCCAGCTAGCATGATTTGCTTGAGAGCTTTTCCCCAAACCACACAAGGCGGCTCTGCCACCACCCAGGGCACTCTCAACATATGACTCTCTTGCTTCTTTGCCCCTTGGGTAGACAATTCCAAGCCATGGGCTTCACAGCATTTGCTAATGTCCCTGAAGGAAGGAGTTCTTATCACCTAGGGGGGCAACTGGATAACAAACATGCCCTTTATGGGCTGCCTTTACTTCCCTGTCTCACAGCCCAGTCCCCTGGGGGCATTGCTGCAGCTCCCAAGTAAACAGCTTGCACTTGAAATCTTGCGTGGTCTGGAAAGAACTCAAACTAAGACACTGTGATGAATTAAATTGTGCCCTGCCCCCCCAAAATATGCTGAAGTCCCAACCCCCATTACCTGTAAATGTGACCTTATTTGGAAACAGGGTCTTTGCAGATGTGATCGAGTTAAGGTGGTCATACTGGATTAGGATGGGCCCTGATCCAATGACTGGGGTCCTTATAAGAAGAGGGAAATCTGGACACAGACACACAAGGAGGACACCACATGACAATGGAAGCAGAAATTGGGGCTGATGCATCCGCAAGACTAGGAACACCAAGGACTGCCAGCAACACCAGAAGCTGAGAAGGGGTAAAGAATGATTATTCCCTAGATGCTTTAGAGGGAGTGTGGCCCTGCACACACCTTGATTTAGGATTCCTGGCCCCAGAACTGTGAGACAGTAAGCTTCTTTTGTTTTAATCCACCCAGTTTGTGGTCACTTGTTATGGAAACCCTGGGAAACTTATACAGACATCAAGCTGTGTGTCCTTGAGCAAGTTACTTAACCTTTCTGAATCTGTTTCCTTGTCTGTTATTGGGTTTAATAGGAGCTCACAGGACTGTGGTTAGGCTCAGAGCTGAGGGATGCAAGAGAGCAAATGCCAATCTCAGTTGATAGTAGGGCTCAGAAAGTCATTATCATTGTCATCGTCATCATCATCATCACTTCTGGGTGGTCTCAAGAAGACCGGGCTTGTTGTAGTCTCACAAATGACCTGCCCTTGGTAATGAAGGATTTCTGGCCCTCACATGTGTCTTTTCAAGCCCTGCTGGTGGAAGGGTCAGCTGGTAAAGCTTCTCTGGAAAGAAATATAATTACAGGCATCAACAGCCAAAAAATGCAACTAGCTTTTGATCCAATAGTTTTTCCTGAGACATTAATTGAAAGAAAATAACTACATATACAAGCAAAGATTTAACTACACAGATGCTCAATGCAGTGCTATTTTATAAATACTCAAACAAAACAAACGAATACAACGACAAAACATACTTTTTAACTTTGGTAAGAAATGCCTAACACAGAAGGTGGGTTAAATATGGAGTTGGTTTATCTTTTAGATCAGGGGTTGGGAAATTTTTTCCGTAAAGGACCAGATGGTAAATATTTCAGGCTGTGTGGACCATATAATTTCTCTCACAACTATTTAACTCGGTTGTTGTGTAAAACAGCCACAGGCCACACATAAGCAACAGACTGGCTGTGTAGCAATAAAACTTTATTTACCAAAACAGGTGGGGGGCCAGATTGGGGCTGCAGGCCATGGATCGCCAACTCCTGTTTTAGACCGAGCACTAGCAAGCCACTAAAAGTAACAGAGTAGGAACAACCTAAATGTCACCCACGGGGAGTCATGTAGTCCAGGCTTTAGAGCCACCTTGGTTTGGGTTTCCCCAGAAGCGTGCCCTGACATTAGGATTTAAGTCATGGAGCCTATTTGGGAGGTGACCCCAGGAAACACCAGCAGTGGAGTAAAGAAGCGGGATGGGGGGGGGCAATAAAAGGAGTTTTATCAAGTAAGTTCCACCACAGGCCACTGGGGCTTTATCCCACTGGGGACTCTGAGAGACAGCGTTGGCCACAGCTCAGGGTTCTCCTGCCAGGGGAGGGAGCTGGGGTGCTCATCCACTTACCTCCTCCCTAATTGTTAGGTGCTTCTGGGGAGGAGGAATTGCTCCAGCACCCTGCTTATCCTGTGTGTGGACAAGCATGTTCCCAGGAAAGGTACTTCAAGCAAAGGGACACGGGGTTCCTAGTGGGCAGCCTCAGGGGTATAGGTATCAAATCTTAAGCACTAAGGGCCAGCCCCTATGGTGGCTGATTCAGGAACCATTCAAAAGTCTGGAGAGAACTGCATGTATTGACAGGAAAGATGTCCATGCAGGATTCAGCAAGAGAAAAAGAAAGTTGCGGGAAAATATATACGATGTGACACCATTTCTGTTCAAATAAATAACATGTGGGCATGAGTCTGTATAAATTTTAAAAAGCATGCACGTGGGTACATGCACCTGCTCAGCAAGCAGGGCACAGTGGAGAGCAAGAGCGTGCGGGGCCTCTGCTTCTACTGCGCTCACTTCTGTGTTGTTTGAGTTGTTACAGAGAGTTGCTGTCCTTGCAACTTAAACATCAATAAAAACATACAAATGATGCGATAGGAAAAAAACTAATGACATGGTTCACGGTCTCAAATTAGTATACAAAGTTAAGTCATACTCAGTGACTTCAAAAATTAATAAAGTAGCTTGTAAACTAGCCTAGTTTTAGAGTATGATTCCATTTTTATTCCATTTTGCATAAGTGTGCATATTTGTGTGTGTATATCTATGTGTGTGTCTATACCTCATCTATTTCTATATTTATCTATCATCTCTGTCAATCTGTCTGTCACTCTTCTATCATCTATCTATCTGTATCTATCTATCTAGGGAAAAGACTGGGATTAAGTTCTGCGTTTAGTAGGACACATACCAAAATGTGAACTGTGGTTTGCTAGGTTCTTCTTTTAGTGTTTTTGCATGTTTAGACTTTTGCACAATGACTTTTTCATACTTGTGTGCATTTTACAAGTACTTCGGCCTCCCAGCCCCTGCAGCTGGGTGCATGAGAGGCACCTTGGCAGGACCAAGAAAGGGAATAGGTAATACTCTCGGTGGCACCACGAGGGCCACTGTGGCCACTTGACCCCCAGTGCTTTCTGTGTTGACCGACGTGTGTAGATGCAACCCGCCTCGGCAAGCAGCCAGTCCAGGAGGAGTACTGATTACTGGCTGTGTTCTTTCTGTGTGCAGGCTCAGGATCCTTGGGTCAGAAAGTGTGTTTCTCTGTTTAGAGCTGCAAAAAAAAAAAAAAAAAGAAAGAATGTTTCTCACTCTCCTGTCGGAGGCAGTTGAAGGTGGAGAGAAAAGGGGTCTTCCAGAGAGGGCTTGTGAAGTGAGGAGAGGCAAGGATGGAGGATGGACTGCGAGGAACCTGCCATGTAAGGGGCTGGGGGGCAGGGGGGAAAAGCTTGAGGAGACAGAGTGATAAGAGGGGCTGGAGAAGGGTATGGGGGAGGCCACCTCCTGCAAGCTCGCTGCAAACTCAAACATTCCTCCTGTATTGCATGCACTCAAATGCACATCTGGATGATCAGCCCACACCCCCCGAGAACTGCCCACCCCAGGGCCTTTGCACACGCCTGCCCTCTGCCTGGGATGCTCTCTCCCAGCTCTCCATGTGGCTGGCTCCTTCTCATCATTTGGTCTTAGCTCAATTGCCAACTCCTCACAGAGGCCGTCCCCGCCCAGGCTGTCCCCGCCTGTCTCAGCTACTCCCTCCTTGCCCCTGCCCCTGACAATGACTCTTGATTACATCACCCTGCTCGTTTCCTCAGAGCAGCAATGGCCATCTGAAATACTCTGGTCTCCTCTGCTTTGTTTTCCCTGCTATTATCTGTCTTCCACTGGAACATGGGCCCCCAAGAGGGCAAAAACCAGGCTTCTCTAGTTCACAGCCAGCCATCTCCCCAGGGCCAGGGATGTAGTAGATGCTCAATAAAGCTTAGTTCCTTTTCCGGGCCTCTCCTCCCCCATGGACGACAGGGCTCAGGGGTATTGTTGGGGTCTAACGATGCAGAGGAAAGAAGCATGGAAGTGAGCGAGCCGGCCCCGCACTGCACTTCCTGCCTGAGTTCAAAGTCAGCCCTGCCCCTGGAACTGCCATTACAAGTTTAGATTGTTCCAGAATCCCGCTGCAGGCTGTTCAAAAGGCTCCCAGCTGCTATCAGGAAATAGCTCAGGAAGGTCTCGTTAAACACCAAGAAACTGAGATGCAATCAGCTGGCCTGGAATTCAGGAAAGTGCTGGTTCTGGAGTTTAAGACAGAAAGAACACGTTTCAGGGCAAGAGGAGGCAAACCCGCCAACGGGACCGTTTTCTCCTTCCACCTGTCAGCCAAGGCCAGACCTGCGTCTCCTGCCCTGCCATTAATGCAGGAAGTGCACAAGAAAGCGCCCCGAATGCCGCTTCCTCTTGCGCCCTGGCATCATCCCGTGATCTTTCAGTTGTGGTCTCGAAGGCCAAACATGAGCCAGGATTTTCCATTATGGTTGCAATTTTGGCTTGTAATTTTATCACTCGAATCTAAATCCACTTCAGAAATGCCATAAACTAATTGTCACTGAATACACTGAAACTTTTGAGGAGTTTATAAAAGTGATTTAATGAAAAAAAAAAAAAAAGGAAAATAGAAAACAAATGTTGCCCACAGAATTGTTGGCAAAAAGGTAAAAACTCTCTGTTTCTTTTGAAAGCATTCCCTCGGCTGGGCACGAGCCCTGCCCACCACGGCCCCGTCTGCGCTGGGACTGTGTTTGTCTTGGAGCCATGGAGTTGATTCGCATTTGTCCCCGGGTGGCTGGTTGAGGGATTGTCGGGGTGAGAGCACGGGTAGGGTCAGCTGAAAATAAATGGCCACAAATCAGATCAAATCCTTTTCCTGCAGAGTGAACCTCGTTTCCTTGATTAGAAAGAAGAATAATAATAATAACAACGTGAATGTCGGGGTTAAGTAAATGCAAGTTAATTACTAAGCTGTGACCAGGCTCATGGTTCCTGAAGCTAAACACTTCAACGCGCGTTGTCAGTTTACGTTAGGCGATGATTTGAATGACTACTGGTTAGCTGTTTCGCTTCATTCATATTAAGAAACAATATACAAAGGGTATAAAGTGATCAGCTCTGTTTATGCTGAGGAGGAGGGTTATAAAATCAGCTGACAGGGAGCCGGGCAGAGGGGAGATCGCTCACAGTTTTTGATGGGCTTCTGCTGATCGTTTATGAATAAAAATCTTCGGAGAAACTTCTAACCGGAGGCAATCTGGGAATGGTCAGACCGTGGGAACCCTCATCGGCGTTCCCAGCATGGGACTGTGGGGCCGGGGGAGAAGAGAGTTTCCCTGGGGTGTGCAGCTTGTTGACAAGAGAGTGCCTACAAAACACCCCAGGTGGAGAGGAGCAGGATTTGGGATCCACAGGGACCCAGGAGGGCTGGTCCAGCATTCCTGGTGACTGCTGCGGTGGGGGTGATGGCAGCTGTGGAATTCTGAGCTTCCCAGTTGGTTGAGGAGACTGGCCACAGGGTAGGGGTCCACCTCCCACCACTGTGTCAGAGAAACCCCAGAACCTCTAGGCTTCCAACTCCAGAATTCTAGGGTCTTCTGAGAAAATACAGACACACGGTGTCAGAAATCAGCCTGGCATCCCAGGAGCAAGGATCTCGCATCTTTGAGATGAAACAAAACAAAACAACACAAAAAACTACAAACACAAAAATGTTTTCTTCAGGGTAAGCCTCAGTTGAATGGGGAGAAAGGAGAGCGGCTTGTTTTTGAAACAATTGGATCTCAAAAAGGGGTCCCTGGACTGGCAGCAGCCTCACTGGGAAGGTAGCAGTAATGCCGATTATCAGGCCCCCTCCCCGCTGGGTCTCTGAGTCGGCAGCACTGAGGTGGGCCTGTCTGTGCTCACACGTCCTCCCGGGATCCTGATGCAGGCCGAGGTCTGAGATCTGCTGCCTCACAACCGGGAATTTTCTCTAGGGTTCCCCCTGGGTACTTCCAAAAACTCTGCTCTCAGAGGCAGCGTGTTGAGGAGGGACTCAGAGACCACCAGGCTTGGTTCAACCCCGGCTCAGCAACATCTGGTTGTGGAGCCTCTGTAAACCCTTCTCCTCTGACCCTCAGTTTCCAGTTCTATGAAATAGGCTCTCTAGGTCTCACCTCCCCTGTAAAGAGTAAACGAGATCTGTGGGGGTGAGTGGCTGGTGGCCACTTGGCATCCTGTCAACAGTGGTGGAACCAGCAGGTACCCTCAATGTCTCTGCTGGACAGCCCGTCACACAGCTCATGAGACCTGGTGTCCCGGCCTCTACCATTGTGTCCAAACGGGGCTGCGCTACGGCCCATGCCTGTCTTGCCCTCTCTGTTCACTGTGGTGAGCCTCACCTGAGCCAGCTCCATGTCTACACAGCCACTGCCCGGCCTCCACTGTCAGGGTGACCCTGCCCCCTTCTTGTGAAGGCCATCCAGGGAGCATGCTCTGAAACTGTCCCCCTACCTGGCTTCAAAGGCCTTTGCAACACCTGCCATCCCAAAGCTCCTGATGGCCTCGTGGCTCGAGCCCTTGGGTCCCTCCATGTTTCATAAATTCCCATTTCCTTTTCATTCCACTTGCGAGGAAGCAGGTTCCCGGGAACAGAAGCACCAGGCACCCGCTGCTCTCACTTCTCGTCATCTCCCATGGGCTTGAGGTGGCGCAGCCTTCTGGCTGCTCCCCCCTGCAGCGGGATCAGGTGCCTGAGACGGTCACAGCTGGAAAGAAGCTCCCCGAGAGCAGCACCGTTCGTAGAACTCTCTAAGGGGATGGAAAGTTCTAGATCTGGGCCATCGAGGGCACAGGTAGGTGGTCGTCAGCCTGAAATGTGGCTCGCACTGCACAGGGACTAGGTGTTCATTTTATTTACTCTTAGTTTAGGTGGCTGCCTGGGGCTAGCAGCTTCCACATTGGACAGGGTGGCCTTGGAGAGTATCTGGCTGTTTTCAGACTGTGTCCCAAGGCCCAGAGGGTTCAAGCCGGTGCCCATAGGGCTGCTCCTTGTGGGGTGAGAAGGACGGGTCGGGTCGGCTGGGCCCTGCTGCCTCCACCTCCCACGGATACTTCTGTTCTCGTCCGTGTGCGATGTCATTTGAAGAACACTCAGAAAAGAAAAGGAATGATTAAACCTGGGGACCCAGCCAAGCCTCACTGAACAGATGAGGAAACAGAGAGGTAACGTGACTGCCTTGAGGAGGAAGGACCCACCCCCCACGCCCTCCTTAAGTGAGAGGGAAACAAACCCTGAGCACACTCAAGCCCCTTTGGGGTGGGTAGGAGACAGTGACAGGCAGGTCCTTGTGGACCCCAGCCCTGACACCACAGAACAGCCAGCCCGAGTGGGGTAGAGTGGGTCTGTGCCAGGTAGAGGGTCCCCAAGCTCCTTGTCTCTGGTGGTGGTGGTGTGGGGGGACCCCAAGATGAGGAGAAGAGGGAAATAGCAGAAGCAGAATGATAGTGCACGAGAGCAGCACCGAGGGGGAGCCACAGGCAGGAGCCTTGGAGGCCATCAAGGACCCAGCCCCCACTGAGCTCATCAGAGCACAGGAGAGGCACTGGAGAGTGACTGTAACTTTTCACTCTGTGATGCAAACCTACACGCAGATGTTTGTTGAAGGAGCTGGGCCCAGACGCCCCGGTTTCAAATGGGCCGCACACCCCGGGTTCAAATCCCATCCCACACTTACTCGTTTTGTGACTTTGGGAGTCTCTTCACCCCTCGGAGCCTCCATGATCTCATCTATAAAATGGGGACAAGAAATAAAATGTAAAAATGCAAAATAGGAAATCGGAAGTCCCATACTTCCTAATTTTGAAACTTACTGCAAAGCTACAGTAATCAAAACGCTGTGGTGCTGACGTAAGGACAGACACACAGACCGACGGAACCAAATACAGAGCCTGGAAGTAAACCTGCACACATGTGGTCAGAAGATCTTTGACAAGGGAGACAAGGCCATTCAGTGGGGAAGGGACAGTCTTTTCAACCAATGGTGCTGACACAACTGAATATCCGCCTCCAAAAGAGTGACACTTAGCTCTTACCTTACACCACCTACAAAAATTAACACAAAATGGATCAAAGATATAAACGTTAAGGACTAAATGTAAAAACTAAAACTGAAACTTAAACTAAAACATAGGAGAAAAGCTTCATGATATCGGATTTGGCAATGATTTCTTGGCTATAACATGAAAAGCACAGACAATAAAGGAAAAATAATAGATAAATCCATACAAAAACTTGTGCACAAATGTTCATAGCAGCATTCTTGATAATAGCCAAAAGGTATAAGCAACCCAAGCGTCCATAGAAAGATGAATGGATAAACACAATGTGATCCATTGATACACTGGAATATTATTCAGCCATAAAAAGGAAGGAAATTCTGACACATGCTACAACATGGAGGAGCCTTGGGGACATTACGCTAAGTGAAATAAGCCACTTATTAAAGTACAAATATTGTCTGATTCTACTTATATAAGGTCCCTTGTGTAGGCAAATTCATAGAGACAGAAAGCAGAATGACGGTTTCCAGGGTCTGGGGTAGTGGCAATAGGGTGGGGTTGTCTAATTTAAACAGTTTCAGTTTTGCAAGATGAAAAGAGATTTGGAATAGGATGGTGGTGACGGTTGCATAATAATATGAATATGTGTAACGTCATTGATCTGTTCACTTAAAAAAGGTTAAAATGGCAAATTTTATGTTATATATATTTTACCACAGTAAAAGAAAAAGGAAAAAAATATAAAGTAGGTGTGAAGTTGAAATGAAAGGTATCCAAATAATTTGGACTTGGTTAGTAAATAGTAGGTTCTCGTATATTTAAATATTTATCATCATCATCATTATGGTACCCCATAAATGCTTGTGAGATGCTTTATGGAGGGGGAGAAGGATGAGGAGAGAGAGAGAAAAAAAGAGAAAGAACCAACTTCTATTATTGATCTACAGCAGGATGCTTCTAGAGCTGTTTTAAGTAGAAAGATAGTCCACGTGGTCCCGTTTATACTATAAAATCAATGAACCAGCCTCTTTAAAATTACAGACTACCAGATAGACAACTCAGTTCCATTCTAGTTCCAACGACTCCTTGAGCACTTGTGGAGCATCTGGTACGTTCTCTATAGCCCCAAAGTCATGACCGACCAGACCATGTGTTGCCCATTAAACTCCAGGACACATGGCCTCCTTGCAAGTCACCTCTTTCGTTATGCAAGAGCAGATCGTCATCCAGAGTTCATGTGCTTCCCTTCCTGTTCGATCCTCCTTACCCACTGCATGGAACGAGGCAGGGACCCTTCACGGACGAGAAGACAGAGCAGCATGGTCCCCGCCTTGCCAGGGCTGTCCCCATCTGGGACACTTTCCATCTGGGTTTCTGTCTCACGTGGGATGCAGCCTTTTAGTGGCCAGGTGTTTTTAATAAAGGGCCGCAAATTCTAACTGCTATTGTGCAAACACGGGGAAGGAGAGAGGGGATGACTCGGCCCACCAGATGTCTAGCCCTCTAACAGCAACGCCGGCGTCACGGTTGGTGGACAAAGTTCCCACAGAGCCCTCTCTCAGCCCCTCGCCTCCCCTGGAACTAGCGGCAGCCTTCTCCAGGGGACAGCTCGTGCTCTTGCATAATCTCGCTCTCTCTCTTTTTTCCTTTTGCTTGGGAGAATGTTTTGGGCCACTGCCAAGAGAGAGACCCCAGGCTGGGCACCAGGTCCAGAATCTACATTTGCTAAGGCATCAGGAATCCGTCTCTTGGAGAAAGAGAACAGGATATTTTTTTCTTTCATGTGGAAGCCATTGCTGTGTCTGAGGCCACTGGAAACATACCCACTTTATCCAAAGCCCCCAAAGAGCCTTCAAGGCCCTGGCTTCTTCATGGCTTAAGGGGGCTGCTGGGATGCAGGACTTTTGGTGCCACAGCTGGACAGTTCCAGGCAAACTAGGATGAGCTGGTCACCCTGGTTCACAGGCCAGTCTTCAGGCATCTTGGGCTTCTCCTCTGGCCCGAAACAGATCCCTGCAGTCTTCTCAAATCTGGACTGTCATCCAAGCCCCTGTCTGCTCAGACCCCCTAATAGGATATCTGGCAAGGAAAGACGGCATCTGATCTTATCACCTTCTCCTCTAGCAAGCCTGGCTCCACCAGAATAACTTTCATCTGGAAATAAAATAATGCAATTAATGTCCTGACTGTCTGATACCCTCTCGGGTGATCTCAGCTCTGACAATTTAATGGAGGTCTTCCTACTGCTAACTGCCCAGAGCATTTGTGAAGTTAAAAGCATTCGGCTCAAAAGCAGAGGTACCAAGGACATAAGGACCTTGTGCAATAAGATGAAGACACAGGCATGGGTTTTTTCATTTTCTCTTTCTCTATTTGGTTCTAAAATGGCTCCATCCCCCACACCCCACCCTTTCCCAGGGCAAGAGAAGCGCATGCCTCTTGCAAGTGTCCCGACTGCATTTACGTCACCTTGGAATTTTCTTTTTCTGGCTCACTCTCTGGCATCGCCCGGCGGAGAGGCTCCAGGAAAATCGTAAACTCTGTTGAATGGCACTGCAGTAACGGCCAGCTCCATCAGAACACGCTTGTGCTTTCTGTCTTGTAATGTCAAAGTGAACTTGGCTGGGAAACTGGAGCCGCCAGCTGTGTGCCGGTCTGGCTTTCTGTTTCTGGGGGAAGGTGGGCAGCAAAGTGGGGAGAGCCGAGCAAGCCCCCGCCAGGTCCTCGGGAGGTCCAATCAGGCTGCCCCTCACACAATTGCCCCAGGGCTGCATGAATGCGACCAGAACCTTCTTTTCCACACTCAGGGTTGGGCGTGTCACACACAGGAAGCCCTGGACGGAGATGAAATCAGCCAGCCTGGCTCTGCTGCTGCAGAATAGCTGTGTGACCTTCGGTGACGTGCTTCATCTCTCTGAGCTGCAGCGTCCATGTCTGTGAAATGAGGGGAGTTGCACTGGGTCAGGAGTTTCCAACTCTGTCTTGTCCTGGGACCTTATTTCCAATGGAAACCTTCCCAGGATGTGTCATTTGTAAAATGGCAGAAAACTGAGATCTTCTGTTGCTAGCTCAGGCCCATCTGTTCAGTACCCTGCCAGCCTGCTCAGGAGGGCTCTGGGGGTCTTCACCCAGTTCAATAAACCCACCACCAAATGCTCTCTGAGGGAATTTTAAGCTTGTGATTCTGTTCTATGATTTGCCAAAACCAGCTTCAGTCCATCAGTCTATCAATCATTCTATCTATCCAGCCATCTATCAACCTACCTACCAACTAGATGTATCTACATTTGTTCCCAAACTGAGAATCCTCTTGAGACCTGCTCAAACATGGGTTTCCAGGCCCCATCCCTAAAGTTTCCATTTGGGTGTGTCTGGTGTGGGGTCTGAGTTTTGCATTTCTAACATTCCCAAGCGAGGCTGATGCTGCGGCCCCAGATCACACTTTGCGTATCTTCTCTGTGTTGTTCAGAGAGAGGGCATCTTCGTGTTTGATGTTAGAAGTTTTTGCAGAAAGCCAAAAGTGTCAGGAACAAAAAGCACTGTATCTATCTCTTCCACACACTGAGTAACAATCAACAGTGGACTTCTGTCCCGCTTTGAAGCTACTTTTTTTGCATTTTGGGGCCCAATAGCATTTGCATCATGGGATACTTGCATTTAGTCAATTAATTCTTTTCCACCCCCATGGTTGAGGCATTAAAATCTGACTAGCTGTAATTGATAAAATCACTGTTTATATACCCTACAACCCAGCCGCATCCCACAGTGGGTGAGTATCCAGTGGAATTCTAACGCAGGTCCGTAGGGACATACACGAAGATTTTCACCACAGTGTTGTTTATGGTGGCCGGAGCTTTGGAGCCCATTCCTGGGACAGTGGACAGAACAATGTGGGGTACCCACCAAGAGTGTGAGGCACCGGAGAGGGATGATGGATGTAGACCCAGCATTGTGGGTGGATCTTAATATCCTGCGGGAGAGGTGGGAAGAAAAATAGGATGAGATATTCAACACGGAACCATTTGTGCAAATCATTTGTACAAACAAACCTTGCATAAAGACACACTTTAGACACACGGGATGAGTTGCCTGTGTGGCGAGAGGGGATAGGAGAAAGAACCCAGGCAATGGGGATTTGAGAAATAAAACAAGAGAGACTCACTTGGGCCAGGGATGAAAATGAGGCACCAGCAACCACGGCTGTGATTAATTCAGCCCTCGGCCCCGAGTCAAACTGAAGACTCAATACTAACTCAGTATATTCAAAGGGAAAAAGTAAGACTAAAAAAGCGTTGGTCTTGGGCATCCGTAGACGGTGTAAGACGACTCCCTTCCCCACTGGCCTCTGCCTTGTGTAGCTTCAGGCTCACTCTCTTCACCATAGCAGCCCTCGTCCATCCTGATGCCCGCCCCTGCCCTGCGTGTTCACCACAGGAAGGCAGCATGGAACCGCGGCCAGCTGAAAATTAAGGAGAGACAGAACAGAAATGACTCATCAGGGTTTCTTTTTTCCTTTGTTCTCCTCATCCCCCTTCTGATCTCCAATGGGTGGGGCTAATTTTCTGTGTGCAGTTTTAGTGCTAAGCCTGTTTGTGGGTGAACTCACCACCTGAACTCACCACTAAAAGGCAAATCAGTGATCCGTGAACCTGGACACATCAGAATTGACCAAGGCACGTGTGCAAAGAAACCCACTAAATTTCCAGGGCCCACTCCATACCAGGCTCTCTGGGACTGGGGTTAAGGAATTGGCAGGGTTTTTTTCTTATAAATGGATCCGTAAGTTTTCCAGGTGCTTGGAATGAAACCCAAGTTAGAGCCAGGCTTGTAGACCCACCTGTGGAGCCTCCGGGTGCTGAGACAGGACTCGCCTGCGCCCCCTGGTGGTGAGGGCCAGGTGCACTTGGCGATCCCAGCGTGGAAGAGTCAGTCTAGCGGCAGGTGGGAGGCCGGGGGAGGCCAGGTCAGCCCATGACATCTGATGGTTGGGGGTGAAACCGCTGCCCCTTGAAAGAACATTCCATCCCTGTTTTTTATCCTATCCTGCATCTTATTGCCATGGGTGTTATCTTGTTTGATCTCATTTCTTCCACGTGTGCCTTCCAGAGTCTAGAGGAGTGATTTTATAGTGGAATTCAAGCCCCTGTGGCAGAACATTAGGAAGATGTTTTGCTGCAGACCTATTTCCTTTCACTCACATCTGTTCAAGCCCACACTCTGGCCAAGTCCTCTTACCCACGTCACCGCTCGGACGCCTTTCTGGTGATACCTAATAAGCAGCACAGTGATTTTGCCTACATTTTGGCCCATGAGAAGAGCTCTGGCACTGGGTGTGACAGAAAGACTTCTGAAGGTTTGGTCCCGAGAGGTGAATTGCTACCATGTTGTTTATGTCAAGGTGAGGCAGAGAATCTCAGGAGCCAGGACTGCACCAGGGGCTGATGTACATCAGTATATAAATAGACATGGCCCTGCCCTGGAACTTAGAGATCAGGGAAGTGGTCAAATAACCACACAATAGATCATTAGAATAAGAAGCTCTGGTGAGGTTTGATCTGACACCCAAGGGTGGGGAGCAAGCCACAGTGGCAGCTGGGAAAAGAGCACTCAGGAGGGAACTGCACATGCAAAGGCCCTGGGGCAGGAAAGGACTCTCAGACTAAGTGCAGGTGGAGAAGAGGCTGGAGAGGGAGGCAGGGCCAGACCAGTGTGGCTCGAGTCCACAGCAAGCACTGGAGTTTTGTTTTGGGAGCCCCAGTGTCACTGGAGGGGCTTCAGCATGGGGTTGGCATAATCCAGTTTGTACTGTTGTTTTCCCTGATGTAATAAATGCACTTGGTTGAGAAAGATCAAATCATTCTGAAAAGCTTTTAATGGAAAACTCCAGTGTCCTGCTTTACTCCCCACACCCAGGGCCACTCCTCAGAGCAGTTTGGGTTTGGGGTTTTTTGTGTGTTTGTCATTAGTTCTGTATTTTCATTCTGCTCACAATAGTAGAGAATATTTATGATCGGTGGAAGCATGGAAGGATGGATTCCCACCTGTGCAAACCTGAGAAGAATGTCCTGAGGTTGGAAGTTTCAGCGCAGCCATCAGCCTCCCTGCTGGGCAGCTCCAAACCTTGCTCGTGAGCATGTTGGGCACCTGGTGTACAAGTAGGAGTCTCACCTTTCCTCAGGTGCTGAGTGCCAAAAGGGCGGGGACAACCATGGGACCCCACAGGGCCTGGTGTCTGAAGCCCATGTGTGGCCAGGAGGGCCCTGCTGGGCAAGGTGATACAGGTCCCACCTGTCTCTTGGCTGGCTTGTGTCGAGTCAGGGGGAGGCTGGCTGCCCAGAGGTGTCAGGATAACTAACATGGAGAAATGACCGTCTAAGATCTGGCAGTGGGGGAGGGGAGGGGACTCAGTGCAGGCAGCAGGGGTGGGCACACAAACACTGAGGCTTTGTTTTCCAGAACAAGCATCAGGAAGGATTAAACTTCGACTATGTTCCAGGGACTTCTGCAAACTCTCTGGCTGTTCTCACCCATCCAGGCGAGTGGCATCTTGGTTCAGATGACAATACCGGGGCTCATTCTGAATGGGCACTGTGCCAAGAGCTAGATATCATGGTGCTCATTTCATCCTCACCATGAACTCAGGAGGTGGCACTATGTCACCCTCCACCTTGGAGATGAGAAAAACAGAGGGACCAAGAGAAGTAACCTGCCCCAGGCCACACAGCAGAAGCTGGGCAGCTGGTGTTCACACACAGCGAGGCTCCCAAGCCCGGCCTGCTAGCTATTTGTGAATGAGCAATGAATGAATGGATCCCCACAGCAGGCGCTGGCTGGGTGGTGGTGGCTTTGCTGTTTCCTGTGACAGGCAGAGAATGCAGGTGATGTTCTTGAAGAATCAGCAGATCAACATGAGGTGTTTGGTGGGGTGGGGGGTGGTGTCCGTGTTTTTTGTTTCTCATTCCTGTCTTTCCATCAGCTCTCTCCTAGTACGCTGCTGTTCATACGGAAGCACCGAGACATCAGAATGCTGCCAGAGTTTCTAAATATTTGAGGAATTAGTGCAGAAAGCACTGGGGAAGAGGGTCCCCTTCAGACTGGCCAGAAGAGGAATCCAATGTGGTGGCCGCTTCGGCCCTCTGATGTGGCGGCAGCAGGTGCCCAGCGAGAGCCATGGAGGATCAGCAGGAGGATCAAAGAGTAAAACTTCCCTCCTGCGTGTGGCTCAGCATCCCCTGGGCAGCTGCTAACTCATCTTCCCTTGCTTTCATCTCCTGGCTCTGGGCATGAGCTCCTAAGGGTCACCCCAGAAGCTCCTGTCCCTGCCTTCAGGCCTGCAGAACCTTTAGTGCTCGGGGCATGGCGGGCAAGTGGTCAGTGTGTTTGCTTCTCTGCCACTCTGTTTGCCTCTGGTCCTGCTCCCCGCTCTGGAACCCTTTTAGGATTCACAGGAGGTGCAGCCAGGGAGCCTGCAGCCGGCCCTGCAGGGCTCAAGCTCTCCATTGAGGCTGGGGGCTATTAACCCCTCGGACACTTGAATTTGGGCTCTGTTGTCCCTATAGGAGGAGGAAATAGACAGGAAGATAAAAAGGAGGAGATCGCAGGCAGCAGGGAGGAAAGGAGAGGAAGAGGGAGAGAGTGAGACCGAAAGGGACAGGGGCAGAAGGGCACCTCTGGAGGCAGGAGGGGAAGGGCTCCAAAGCTCAGCTGCTGCTCAAAGGAACGTCTGCAGCGAACTTACCATCGTTCATCCTCCCTTGAAAAAGCTTTGCCAACATTAGGTGGTGGGCTCGTTTCAGATCAGAAGTTTATGTGGAAACTGAGATACATTTCTTTAAATTCTCCGGGTTCCCGGGGGTGTGGCCATGCATGCGTCCCGTGTGTGGGAAGCGATCCCACCTTTTGTTCCAAGGACACCAGCAGTTGGAAATCTGTCAGGAAAAGACATTTCATATTTCACAAGAATGTCTATTCATGTTCATTGGAAAAGAACCGACCGGCCCAGAGCATGAGCGGACAGTAGAGTGGGGGGCGCGAGAGGCAGGGCAAGGGCGATTCAGCCACTCGTTCACTCACTCGGCCAGCATCTCTTCAGCACCTTCCGTGTCCCAGGCACTGGTCTCTGTGCTGGAGATGCCGACATCCCGGTGTGGGAAGACAGACAACAAACAGGTGAGGACGTGTGTAGTGTGCCTACCAGGGCCAAGTTCTATGAAGAAAAACAGAGCAGGTGAGCAGGATGGAAAGTGCGGGTGGTGGGCAGTGCTGTTTGGGTAGGAGTGTCGGCGGCAGCCTCTCTGATCGGATGACGTTCATTCGTATGGGGACCTGGGAGAGGAGGGGTGGCCACAAGGTGGAAGTGAGTGCAGGGCTGGCTGCGTGGCCCGGTGTGCAGGAGGGAGCGAGGAGGCTGGAGTGGAGGGAGCGAGGGGTCTTGGGGTGGCTGTGGCCACGTGAAGGACCTTGGATTGTAGTGGACTGAGATGGGCTCATTGGAGGGTTTTGAGCAGGGCAGCAATGTGACCCCACTAAGGTTTTAAAGAATCAGGTTGGCTGTTGTGGTAGAATTGACTATTGGTGGGCAAGGTGCAAGTGGGCAGGTGCATTCCGGGCTGCAGTGGTGATCCGGATGAGAGAGGGTGGCAGCTGGGCCTAGACAGGAGGTGGGGAGAAGCCCAGCCAGGGTGAGACCGAGAAAGGAGAGCCCTTGTGGGGAGAGGGCCATGGGGAGGGAGAGGAAGAGGGAGAGAAGGAGGAGGAGGAGAGGATGAAGATGCCTGTCAGCTGCGATGGGGGAGATTTTGGAAGGAGCAGGTTTAGGGAGATGGGATGGGGATGCAGCTGTAGCCATGGAGAGTTTTGGTCTCTGCCCATCTGATGTCAGCAAGAGGGTCTTTCTCAGGGTCCCTGTGAGAGCTAGTGGGAAAGCACATAAATGTCCTCAGATGGTTTATTAGTGTGGGTTCCTTGCTCTGGGCAATGTCCCCTGAGATAAGAGACTATTAAAATGTAACAGACAAACCACTCAGGGCTCTCCTCTGGGCTGCTTTCATGAGATGCTGCCTCCAGGACAGATGGGAACTGTCCCTTCCCCATGGTCCCCATCGTCCCTCCTCCCAGGCCCTGCTCTCAGCTGTAGGTATCCATTATTCCCGTACTGGATCTTCACTGAGCCCTGCCCTGGGCTGGGGCCCAGGCCCTGGGAATTCACACAACAAGATAAGACATTCCCTTCCCTGTTCCTGGCTCATCCCAACCCTGGATGGAGCCTGGCAGACCGGCCAGATGAAACTGTTTTCTGTGCCTTTTGCATCTGCTTTGGGAACTTAATAAGCACTGTGGTAGAAAGTAACCATGATAGCAAAATTTAAAAACACCCTTTTAAAAATTGCATATTGAAATACAACAAAAAATACAGAGAAGTGCACAAGTCACATGCATGCGGATTGGTGAATTTCTGTGGAATAATTACAGCCCTGGAGCCAGCCCCTCTGGCCACTGCGCCCTTTGCAGAGGCCCCTCCAGCGCTCACCTCTGGATATTGCTTGTCAGGCCAGGGTGATCAGGAGGCAGGACCACTGTGAGTGGTGTGGAACGACAGATTTATTAGTGGGATTAGACCCCACACAAATAGGGGAGGCTAGGGGGGTTAGGGACAAGTCCCTCCCCAAGGAGTCTTCCGGGAGCATCAGTGCAGCTTGCAGGGGCATCTGGGAAGCAGACGGGGAAGGGGGGCTGGTGGGGAAGTCCAGGGGCACAGTTGCTTCTGCGGCTGGTGGTCCAGGGGTCACTGTGGTCAGCGAGGCTGGCAGCTGGGAAGGAGAGAGACAGAACAAGAACAAGCTGTGACCTTCTGGCACTCCTGCCCTCCCTCACTAGAGCAGCCGTGAGGACTTCTGGAAGGTGATGGCAGTGCCTCCACTTGCATCTTCCAGGTCCTGTGCACCTTCCTCTTCCTGCCAATGCCAACCCGGCACCACACAGGGAAAAGTGGATCCATCTCAGACAGTAGACGCAGCTCAACACCTCCACAAGCAGAGATCCGCGCACCTGCTTTTGAACGCATCGTGCGAAGGGAGGTACAGAGGGTGGCCCCTTGGTGCTCAGCGTTCTGCTAGCAGAGTTGGTCCTTGCTATCGTGTGTGGCAAGATTTGTCCATTCTCACTTTTGCATCGTATTTCTCTGTATACCTACTCCGTAATTTCTCAGTCCATCCAACTGTTGAAAGGCACGTTAGTAGTTCTAGTCATTGGCTACTACACATAGTGCTGCCTGAATATTCTGGCGATTGGCTTTTGGTGGAGGTGTGTGGACAGCCTTCCTGAGCGCACGGCTGCGTGTGGGATCTCTGGGTCACAGGCTGTGCTTATATTGGGCTTCAGGAGATGCAGCCTTTCCCAAAGTGGCTGTACCGCTTCGCTATGTCTAGCGTTGCGTATCCTTAGCTACTCTGTGTCTTGGGTTCAAATTTAGACTTAGTTACTTTCTAGACATTTGACCTCAGACAATTTAATTAACCTCTTGGAGCCACAATTTCCTTCTCATCTGCAAAACAGGGTAAGAATAGTACTCTGTGGGAGCTGTAAGGAGATGAAGCAGTCCAGGAAAAGTACGTGGAATAGTGACTGTCACATACAAACTCCCAATTTTTTAGCCCTTATACTATTTTTATTTATTATAATAAAAATGTCCTTACCAAATTATATTGAGGCAACCTGGTTTTATCTGTGTCTTGCACAGGTAAAAGGGCAAGGTTTTGAACCTAATTCATCTCTGAGCATCCTGTGCCTCACCCAGAGCCTGGCACACAGGAGGAGCACAGTAAATCTTTGTTTCACTGACTAAATAGACTTCCTTCAGCTGGAGGGTGGGCGACCCTTGCTCTGCCTACTTGGCCCTCTTAACAGCACAAGAATCAGGCATCGCAGCCCCTTCGAGGGGAGTGGGCGCCAGGTCTCTGTAACACACCTTCTCTTAAATGATCTCACTTAATCCTCACCCTGTATGGAGTGCCATTGTGACCCTCAGTTGATGGATGAGAAACCTGGGGCCCAGAAGAGGCAGCAAGCCCCCCACGGTATCCATCCAGCAGGAGGCGGTTGGATCCTGAGCCCTGAATCCACATTTTTGCTCTTGGCTGAGGATGCCATTGTGCCCACCGAGGTGCACATGGCCCCTGCCCTGAGGAAGCCCGTGGTCCCGTGGTCAGTGGTGTAAGGGGAAAGCTTAGGATTCTGAGCCCGGAAAAGCACCCTGGGAGTCCTGCTGGCCGTGTGACCCCAGTGAGGCACAGGATCACCGGGGGTTAAAGAAAATGACACAAAAGCATCGAGCGTGTGGTAAAGAGCTATGTAGGCATCATTGTTACTGCTGTCATTGCTGTTATTGCTACCACCATCATCATCACCCCTATCTTCTTCTCTCTGGACCTGGGAGCCAAGCTTGTGCCAGATGCCCCCGGGTTGAGGGGAGGGACTGGGCATGAACAGGAGGAGGAATAAAGAGACCCCGCATTTTCTGGGCTCACAGAATGAAGGCTCCCACCAAAGACATCCAGGTCCCAATCCCTGGAAGCTGGGACTATGCTAGGTGACATGGCAAAGGGGAATGAAGGTTGCTAGTCAGCTGAAGGTTGCTGATCGGCCGGGGAGATTATCCTGGATTACTGGGTGTGCCCAATGCAATCACAAGGGTCCTTAGGAGGGGAAGCCGGAGACGGAAGAGAAGCCGAGAGGCCAGCGTGAGATGCACTGGACCAGCCATGGCTGCCCTGAAGGTGGAGGAGGGGCCTCTAGGAGCTAGAAAAGACAGAACACAGATTCTTCCCCAGAGCCTCCAGACCTGCCCACACTTTGCTTTTAGCCCAGTGAGGCCTGTGTTGGACTTGTGGCTCCAGAGCCGTAAGATAATAAATGGGTGCTGTTTCGGCCGCCAGACATGGTATTTGTTACAGCAGCCACGGAAAACCGAGACTGTCTTATTACTGGCTGTGCCCCAGGGCCTGGCGCAGGGTAGGCTCACGGAGAATACTTATTGAATGAATAAATACAGGGAAGGGAGTCTTTGCTGTGTGCCTATGTGTGCCAGCTGCCAGACACACACTTAGGGCCTCCAGATTCAGCAAATAAATGTACAAGGTGTCCAGGTAAATTGAATTTGAGACAACACAGCATTTTTGGTAAAAGTATGTTCCGTGCTATACTGAAACACCATTCAGTGTTTATTTGAAATTCAAATTTACCTGGGTGTCCTGTAAAATTTACCGGGCAACCCCCTGTACAGCCACTGCCCAGATGGCAGGCAGACCTTCAAGTCCACCACAAAGCTCCCTGCTGCTTCCGCAGGGATGGGGAACGAGCCGACACAGTCAGAGGGTCCTTCAGGCTACAGCAGGTGTACCCTCACCCATCGGGCCCCAATGTACTTGGAGGAAGAGGGTTTGAGGGACACCTTTGCCGAGCAGAACCAGAGACCAGCCGCTATCTGACGATTCTGCCACACAGCGTCCTCTGCTCCTCCCAGGGGAATGAAAGGACTGAAGTGGGGTCTGTGGCCAGAGAGCTGAGGCCCCCGTCAGGCCATGGCCATGTGGTCTTCCTGCCCAGCCGGCATTCCCCTGACAAGGGTCTGAGGAAACCTGCTACGGAAACAAGAGGCCAAGGGATGTCCTTCCTTCAGAGGGTGAGAGCGCTCACGGGAGGTAAAGCCACTGGGAAGTAAAATGGAGGAGAATCTTGACATCCTATTTCAGGGAAAATGGTACAAAAATAGGGACCACATGGAATTCTCTTCTCCCCACAGCGCACTGCGGGAGGAGGGACTGGTCAGCTCCCAGGGCTCAGCGACCCCTGGCTTAGATGGACTTGCACAAACACCTCCAGGAAACACCTTATCAAATACGGTCGCATACGTGCATCAACACACAAAAATAACCTCTGAAAAAAGCACCAAGAATGGATATTGAACTTACTTTGGCAAAGAGCTTTACATTTATTTTTTTCAGTGAGGAGTCCAAACCGCCTCCGATTTTTCAAAGGAAATTAAAATGCAAGAGATCAAGGGATTTGCCCAAGGTCACGGAGTACAATAGAAGCTTCCCCAGTCTTCCATTTCCAGGCAATTGCTTGCCCTGAGAAGTTGGATGGCCTCTCCTTCAAAACTTTAAATATAGTAAACATCTAAAGCCCCTCCTCCCAGCTCTCCATCCAGGTCACCCGACTCGGGCATGATTATTCTGAAATGATGCCAAGTTCAAATACATTTCAGTTTCTGTGATCTCTGCTGCAAATACAATCTTCTTGGAGTTGGATAAGTTAAATTTGAGTCCTTCCTCAATTAGCAAGGTGAGGGGCAGTGTATTGTCTTCCTTCTGGGAGGAAACAGAATGGTCAAGACAGATTGGGAAATTTGAGGACAGTTAGACAAAAGAACTATCTACGATGTTGTGAGCAAGGTGTAGGATGGTGGTAATGAATAATGCAGTCCTGCAGAGTGGCACATGGGGGCTGTTGCTACCTCTGGGTCTGAAGGAGAAGAGGAGAGGGTTACTGGAGTGTGGGGACAGAAGCTGCCTTTCAGGGTGTGGGACACAGCCAGCCAAACCCTACAGGGAGGGAGCTGGGTGATGCTACCGCAGTCAGCACTGCTTCCAAGCTACAGAGCAGGCAGAGACATATAGAGAACAGCTTGCCACTGGACTCCACCAGAAACCCGAGACAGAAATTCGCCGGTGTCGTTTAAACATTTCCTGAGCATCTACAAAGTGCCAGACATGATAAAGTTGGAAACTTAAACCTTGACCCCCATTTGAAATGATGTTCCAAAAACACTAGTCACAGTGCTATTGTGACATTTCCCCCTCCATGGGGACATTAGAATCAGCATTTGTAGGGAGCACAGGGACAATGTTTCCTGAATGATGGACGTCATCTGCAGGAATGGATCCAATGCATCGTTTATGGTTTTCTGTGTTACACGTGCCCTGACTGCACAGGACAACATCGCAGATTTCAGTGAAGGCAGACATGATCCCGGTTTCCTCAGGACCTTCCTGGATGGTACCTTCCTGGTGTAATTATCATAGTGGCCTCTTTGCTTGAAAAATGTATTACTTCGAATGATAAATTATATGGTTGCCTTAGCTACAAGGCTCATATACTAAATCCCTCTTTCTAAACAAGAAGAAATTAAAGCCAGAGAAGGAAATTGACTTGCTCAAGACCATAGTTACCCCCAGCGCCCAGCACTTTTCCCTCCCCTCACCAAATTATAGGCTGTTGTATTCCAAGGGTTGCCTCTAATCTCAAGAATAACACTGCTGAGAACCCAACTCACCTTTCAAGAGACTGTGGCTTCTAAAATGTTCTGTAAATGGATTTATATAAATAAAATCACATGTATAAATAAGATCTATTTTGCCTGGCTTTTTTTTACTAAGTGAAATCATTTGACATTCATCCATGTTGTTACATGTACCAATCGTTCATTTCTTTATACTGCTAAATAGTATTCAGTTGTATACTATAACATTTGTTTATCCATTCACCTGTTGATGGATGTTTGGGTTGGATGTGTTTTATTCCTTTTTCTTGCCTTAATTCACTGTCCAGAATCTCCAAAATAATGTTACATAACATTATAAAGGCAGACATCCTACAACCCAAATGGCATGATGTATAAAAACAAAAAACAAAATAAACAAAAAAGCAAATATCCTTGACTTGATCCTGATACTAGGGGGAAAGTACCAAGCATTTCACCATTATGTATGACATTATCTATAGATCTTTCATAGATGCCTATTTTCAGATTGAAGAAAATTCTTTATACTTCTTGATCGTTAAGAATTTTTATCATGAATGAATGTTAAATTTTGTCAAATGCTTTTTATGTATTATGAGGATAATGTGTGTGTGTTTACTTTATTAATATGATGAGTTACATAGATTGATTTTGACTGTTAAATCAGCCATGCATTCCTGAGATAAACCTCATTTGGTCTTAATTATAGAATTTTTGCATCTATATTCATAAGGAATATTGTCTGTAGATTTCTTTTCTTGTAATGTCTTTGTTTGGGTTTAGTATCAGGATAATGCTGATTTGGGTCAGCACTGGATCTATACCTAATTTCATGTCTAGAAGAGTTTGTGTATAATTGGTCATAAATCATCATTAATTGTTTGATAGAATTCTCCAGTGAAACTATCTGGGTCTGGGGTTTTCTTCGTTGGAAGGGTTTTAACAACAAATTCAACATCTTTACTAGACATAGGCTATTTAGGGTATTATTTCTTCTTGAATGAGCTTTTACAGCTTATATCTTTCAAGAAATTTTTCCATTTTATTTAAATTCTTGAATATATTCAAACTTGTTCACAATATTCCTTTATTAACCTTTCAATATCTATAGGATCTATGGTGATGCCATTTCTCTTATTCCTGATATTGTTTATTTCTGTTTTCTCTCATTTCTTTTCTAATCAGTATGGCTATAGATTTATCTATTTTATTAATTTTCTCAAAAATTAGCATTGGATTTCATTGATTTTCTCTATTGTTTGCTATTTTCTCCTTTATTAATAGAAGCTCTTATTTTTATTATTTCCTTTTATCAACTTACTTTGAATTTGCTTTTCTTTTTCTGTTTTTTGTTTTTGTTTTTTCTGTTTTATTTTTATTTATTTTTTTTTTGTCTTGTTTTTTTTTTTTTTTTTTTTTTCTTTTTTTTTTTTTTTTTTTTTTCTTTTTTTTTTTTTTTTTTTTTTCTTTTTTTTTTTTTTTTTTTTTTCTTTTTTTTTTTTTTTTTTTTTTCTTTTTTTTTTTTTTTTTTTTTTCTTTTTTTTTTTTTTTTTTTTTTCGTGACCGGCGACGGATCGCAACCCTCGGTGTTGCCCCCGCTCCTCGCTCAGCCAGTGAGCGGCCGGTCTGTATGTGGGATCCGAACCCTCGGCGGGAGCGCTGCCACACTTCCCAAGCGGCGCACTGTAGCAGTGCGCCACCGGGCCGGCCTTGTTTTGTTTTTCTTAAGGTGAAAGAGAGTGAAGCCAAATTTACTGATTTGAGATATTGTTTCTCTTCCGATACAGGCATTTAGTGATATAAAATTTTCTTAAATGCATTCTTCTATAAATTTTGGGATTTTTCATTTTCATTTTCTTTTACTTCAAAGTACTTTTTAATTTTTCTTTTGATTTTTTTTCTTGACCTATGTGTTACTAAATGGTGTATAATTTAGTTTCCACTAAATTCCATAGTTTTGAATTTTTCAGATATCTGTCTATATTGACTTCTGATTTAATCTCATTGTGGTCAGAGAACATATCTGTATGATTTGAATCCTTATAAATTTATTGAGACTAGTTGTATGGCCCAGAATATGGTCTGTCTTGTTAGATGTTGTATGTGCACTTACAAATGATATTCTTGCTGCCACTGTGAAATATAGTATTCTATAAACATCAGTTAGGTCAAGCTGGTTGATGTTGTTGCTCAAGTCTTCTCTATCATCACATATTTTCTATATACTTGTTCTATCAATTATATAGAGTGGCATTGAAATTTACAAATATAATTGTGAATTTGTCTATTTCTCCTTGCAATTCAATAGAGTTTTATCCCATGTATCTTAAATCTCTGTTATTAAATGAATAATGTTTAGAATTGTTATGCCCTCTTGAAAAATCAATCCCTATATCATGATAAAATGGACTTGTTAATATGTTTTGCTCTGAAATCTACTTTGAGATGCAATCCAGCTTTCTTTTGATTAGTGTAAGCATAATATATCTTCTTTCATCCTTTTACTTTTAACTTATTGTATCTTTATTTTTAAAGTGTGTTTCTTGAATGAAGCATATACTTTGGTATTTTTAAAATCCAGTCTCACAATCTCTGCCTCTTAATTAGGATATTTAGACCATTTATATTTAATGTGATTATTGATATGTTTAGGTTTAAATTGATCATGTTGCTATATGTTTTCTATTTGTCACATCTGTTCTCGTTCCATTTTTCTTTTTTGTCCTTCTTTTAGATCTAGTATTTATTATTATTTTATCTATTATGTTGGTTTATTATCTATTCCTCTGTTTTGCTATTTCAGTGGTTGCTTTAAGGTTTATGATATACATAATTAATTCATATCAGCCTATGTTCAAATGATACTACATTACTTTATGTGTAGAATAAGAACCTTACAATAGCATATTTCCATTTATTTCTTTTTTTTTTTCCCTTTTTTGTCTTTTTTACTGACTGGTAACGGGATCGCAACCCTCGGTGTTGCGCCCGTACCGGGGACTGGCAACGGGATCGCAACCCTCGGTGTTGCACCCACACTGCACTCAACCAGTGAGCGGGAACCGGTCTCCACATGGGATCCGAACCCTTGGCGGGAGCGCCGCCGCGCTCCCAAGCGGCGCACTCTCCAGTGCACCACCGGGCCGGCCCTCCATTTATTTCTTCCTAGCCATTGTGCTTTTGTGTCATACAATGTACTTACAGCTAGGTTAGAAATAGCACAATATATTGTTATATTTTTCTTTAAACTCTCAACTATCTTTTAAATAGATTTAATCAATAAAAAAAACTCACATTTTTGTTTATGTAATTCCCATTTCCAGTGATTGCCATTCCTCTATGTATGTTCACATTTTCAACTGCTATCATATTCTTCTGTCAGAACGACTTTTTCTAGCATTTCTTGTAGAGTGGTTCTGCTTGTGATGAATTATTTTAGTTTTTGTATGTTTTAAAAGTCTTTATTTTGCCCTTGTTTCTGAAAGGTATTTCTGCTGGGTGTAGAATTCCAGGTTTACAAGTTTCATTTTGATTTTCTTTTCTGTGCTTTTTGATTGATTTATTTTTCTCCTCATTACAAATAATATTTTCCTCTTGCTGAATGTCTCATAATCTTTTATTACATGGCAGGCATTGTGAATTTCTTGTAATGTACTGTATATTTTTGTATTCCTATCAATATTCTTGAGCTTTGTTCTTTGAAGCAGCTATGTTATTTAGAAACAGCTTCCAGGTCTTGTTTTTAATATTTGTTAGGCAGGATTAAAGCAGTGTCTGGTCTAGGACAGGGCTTCTCAACTTAGCACTACTGACTTTTTTTCTGGATAATTCTTTGGTTTGGGTACTGTCCTGTGTATAGTAAGATGTTTATCAGCATCCCTGGCCTCTACCCACTAGATTCCAGCAGCACTACCACCCCCTCCCCAAGTTATGACAACCAAAATGTCTTTAGATATTGCCAGACACCCTCTGTGGGACAAAATTACACCCAGTTGAGGGCCACTAATTGAGGGCTGTTATTTTTCTCTACTGAAGCAATACCATTCTATGTGCTCTACCCAGTGCCCCAAAACCCACCTTGAGGTTTTCCCACTCTGGCTGTTGGGAACAGGAGTTATTCCCAGCCAGGCATAAGTGTTGGTCATTGTTGACTCAAATCCATCCATATGGTTCTTTCCCTAGCTGTCTTAGTTCGTCTGTGATGATACAACAGAACACCACAGACTAAGTAACTTACAAAGAACAGAAATGTATTTCCTACAGCTCTGGAATCTGGGAAGTCTGAGATCAAGGTGCTGGCAGGTTCCATAGTCTGATGAGAGCTACATCCTCTAGAGGGGAGGAATACCACATTCCTACATAGCGATAGGTAGAAGGGCAAGACAGCAAATGCCGCTTGAAGCCTCTTTTATAAGGGCTTTGTTCCTACAAGGAAGAGGCCTACTTACCTCTTGAAGGTTCCATCTCTTAATACTATCAAATTTCCGACACCTGAATTTTGGAGGGGACACATTCAAACCATAGCTCCAGCCTCAGGTACTTTTACTTTGCTTGCACACTGGTACTCAGCTGAATAGTGGAAGTGATTCTCTGTCAATCTCTAGAGTTTGCTTCTTGTGAAGCTCTCTCCTTCTGGGTACTTTGTCTTGAGAACTCTAATCATCTTGGTCTCCCTGGACTTTTAGCCCAGTGTCCTCAATAGAGGGCCTGCAAACTCTCACTGCTGTAATATGGGGCAATTACAGGGCTCATCTTGCTGGTTTTCTGTCTCTCAGACATCACTGTTCTTTGCTGCCTGATATCCAGTGTCTCAAAAATTATTGTCTTATATATCACATATTTTTCACCCATTTTTTGGTTGTTTCTGGTGGGGGGTGGAATATCTGTTTCCTGTTACTATATCTTTGTCATAAGACCATCTTGGGCACTTTGCTCTACTTTCCTGTTAACTCATTTTTTTTCTTTTAGCTCATCCTCAAGCATGTTTCTTATGACATTGGCTATCACATGCCTGGCTTGTTCCATCCCCATCTCTAGCCATGGCCTTCTAGGTCTCATGCCCTCTGCCACCTGATTGTCATCTTTGGGTCTCTTATTTCACCTTTTCCTGAGAGGATGTGATTGGCTAGTTCACAGCCAATGGATGAACTGCTTTGAGTCAGCAGCCAATCACATGTGCTAATAGGGGCAAGAAATATGGCTGCCTCCACTGGCCTTTTGAGGGTATATGAACGGGAAGGAGCTGTATGTTTTTAAATTAATTAATTAATTAATTTTGAAAAAGACTAAGGTCATAGGAACTATGTTCTCTGACCACAGTCACAGAGGAAATTTAGAAAACTCACAAATATGTGGAAATTAAACACTCTCCTAAATAAACAATGGGTAAAGAGAAAAATCACAGGGAAATAAGAGAGTACTTTCAGATAAAGATCAAAGAGCAACATATCAAAATGTATAGGATGCAGGGCTCATATAATGGTTAGAGGAAAATTAATACTTGTAAACACCTACATTAAAAATAAGAAAAATCTCAAATCAGTAATGGAAGTGTCTACCATAAGAAAATTAAAGACGTAGAGCAAATGAAACCAAAAGCAAATATAACTAGGAAATAACAAAGATGACAACAGACATATAATGAAATAGGGAATTAGAAAACAATAGAGTAAATCAACAGAACCAGAAGTTGATTCTTTAAAAAGATTAACAAAATTTGCAAACCTTTATCCAGACTGACCAAGAAAAAAAGTTAGAAGACCAAAATTACTAAAATCAGAAATAAAGCAGGGGTATTATTACATTGTCTCTATAGCATTTTGTGGTGATAATATTTAGTTTCTTTCTCTTACTCATTTGCATTTTTTGTTCTACCAGTGGGTTTTATTCTTTCTGTGTATTTGTGGTAGTGATTATTGTTTTTCAGATTCCAGATGCAGGACTTCCTTGAGGATTTCTCGTAGGGTTGGTTGTGTGGTGGTGAACTCCCACAGCTTTTGTTTGTCTGGAAAATACACTACTTCTCACTCATTTCTGAAGGATAGCTTTGCTGGGTACAGTATTCTTGGCTGGCAGTTTTTTTCCTTTAGTATTTTGAATATGTCATTCCATTTTCTTCTGGTGATTGAGTTCCTGTTGAGAAGCCTGCTTTAGTCTCATAGGGGCTCCCTTACAGGTTACTTGATGCTTTTCTCTTGCTTCTTTTAAGATTCTCTCTTTGTCTTTGAGCTTTGCTGGTCTGACCATAATGTGTCTTGGAGAGGATATTATTGAGTTGAATATGTTTGAGGATCTTCAAGCCTCCTGTATGTGAAGGTCCATGTCTCTCCCTATACCTGGGAAGTTTTCCATTATTATTTCAGTGAATAGATTTTCCATGCCTTTTCCTTTCTCCTCCCCTTCTGGAACACCCATGATTTTGATGTTTGTGTGCTTAAGGCTGTCTGCTAGCTCTCTTAGATTTTCTTCATTTTTTAAAATTCTTTTTTCCTTTTTTTGTCTGCCTGGGTTGTTTCAAAGAGACTGTCTTCAAAATCAGAAATTTTGCTCTAACCTGCTGCTTAAGCTATTGGTTGTGCTTTTTATTTCATTGAGTGAAACTTTCAGTTCCATAAGTTCTGCAACATTCTTTTTTAAGGTATTAATCTGTTTATAAATTTCCTCCTTCATATCCTGGATGTTTTTTCTCATTTAATTATCTTTTCTAACTGAGTCTTCTCATATCTTAGTGAGTTTCTTTAAGATTGTTGCCTGTAATTCCTTTTCAGTCATTTCAAGGGTTTCCTGCTCTGTAGGATCTGGTATTTGAGAATTATTCTATTCTTTTGGTGGTGTTATATTCTCTTGTGTTTTTGTGTTTCTAGTATCTCTATGCTGATGTCTGGTCATCTAACAGAGCAGTTGCTTCTTCTATTATTCTGGAGTGGGCTTAGAGGACAAAGATGTCCTCTTATTTTTCCAGTTTCCTCTGGTGACTCTCCTTTTGTCAATTCTGTCAAGTGTCTGGTGAGCCTCCTGCATGGTGACTGTGACTGCTGCTGTGGTGCTGAGTCACTTTTTCAGCAGCTGTGGCTGTGGAAGAGGCTTTGGCAAAGAGCTGTATTAAGGGAATATTGAAGTGTAGATAATGTTTTTATTGAATTAGATGGGACAAAAATCCTGGTATGTTTAAATCCTTCCTTTCAAACCATCCTTTCACCATCTTTGCTCATCAGGAAGACTGTTTCCACATGAAAGAAAAATAGGAATTGAAACACAACTATGGCCCAATAAGCACCAATGCAAATCTCTAGTAAACCTGGATTGGAGCACACAGCCAGCCCCAAGTTGAAGTCCACCTTTTGACCAGTATCAAGATACAGAAATACAATGTACAGGACCTCAGCAGTGCAGGGTCTGATTCAGTGTTCAGATGCTTATGCAAAGATGGTGCATGACCTCTTAACTAATTATTCCCCAGTTGAGAATAAGACAAAAGAGCAAAGCAGAAGGCAGATCAAAATATCTCCTCATTACTGACCAATGCTGATCATTTGGAATGTGGCTTGTATCTGTAGGTAAATGTGTTTTCTAATATTAAATCCCATGTTTAGGCAGATTTCTCTCCTCCATTCTCAGGCAAGCCTGGACCATGCAGGTGTCCCCACATAGTGGCCTATTCCTGTAAAACTTACCACATGAATGGAATGCCTGCTTGCTGTAAAGTGCTTCCTCCCAAGAGAAAGAGGAAGAGGCTGGCAGTTTCTCCTTCCAACTTCATTAATCTTGGGAAGGAAAAATTGAGTAGAAAGCAGAAAGGCAGGTGTTTTACATATTTAGCACTCCTTCCATGTGGAAGAAAACATCAAGAGCGGGGAAGACTCATTCTCCCCCTAACAGTAACAGAAGTCACAACTTAAAAGATTTAAATAAAAAGGAAAATTATTTTACATCACAACCAGTCTCAAGACTGGATGATCATAAAGCTGGTTTCTTTGGCTCTTTCATTCTGCCTATCCTTTCTGCCATCCTCAGCTTACTGGACTTGTCCTCGGCTAGAACCCTCATGGTCACAAGGTGGCTGCAGCACCCCCAGACATCTCATCCTCACACAATGTCCAAGAACTGAAAGAGCCCCTTCCCCAGGTGTCTACATGAGAGAGGAAATCTATCTCAGTAGACTCCCAGCTGACACCACCACGTCCCTTCTCAAGTAGCCAGAATCATGTCCCATGCCTATATGAAAGCCAGGTACAGTACAGGCAGACAGGAGAATGATCCTGACTGGGCTAGACTAGTAAAGAGCTGATAGCCCCATACCTGAACAAAGTCCAAGATCTACTATCAAATAATATGGAGAGAGAGAGAGGCACAGACTCTGGTCATAGGGTAGATAAGGTAAGGTATGTTCACCAAGAGAACTTGCTCCCCAGTGGCTTATTTATAACCTAATTGACTTGCAAAGACGGTTGCATGCAAAACTTTGTAAATCAGATTCTTGTTGCTTATGGGAACATTTTTGGAAACTAAGATTCTGTGCTGTAATATGAAAGTTAATTATGAATAGCCAATAAATACAAACATGAGCTTTAATCAGGCAAATAAACATTACATCTGTTAAACCAAAACATTTAAGCTAAAAGTGCTCTCACAAATGTCCTTTCTGGGGGACTTTTTCATAGGCTGGAGTGGCTAAGGGGCTGAGGGTGAGTTTTCACTGATGATTTAGGTTTCCTGAGGGCAGAAGCTGGATACACCGTGTCCACTGCCTCAGCCCCTGCCCCTGCCCACAGCAGGTGCTCAAAAAGCATTTGTGCAATGATGGGGGGACACACACTGCCACCTTATTTTCCTGGAAGACCCCCTTGAAGGAAAAACAGCTCTATTCAGTACCTTAAGGATCTTCCCACTTGGTTTGAAGTGAGGATCATCTGTCTGGAGAATGTTTGTGAATCACTCTGGAATGTCAGCTCCAAGGGAGGGGTCGTTCCATGGAGATGCAGGTCTCTCTGACATGGTCCTCACTCCAGACTCAGCTGAGTCACAAAACATGGGCACAGTGACTCACCCAGGAGTCGGAGTTCACAGGGCATGGACAATCTGTGTTTTGGCCCTTGTTTTGGAGTTCTTATTCATAAAAAGCCCTAAAAGCAGTTGTGGAGGATGGAGAGGTTGCAAGTTGAATCTCACTATGATGGGAGTTTCCCTGGAAGAAGGGGACTAAAGACTTGGGCTTCAGAGAGACCTGGGATCAGACCCCACCTCTCATATGCATGGGCTGTGGGGCTCTGGCAAATTCATTTAAACAGATTTAAGACTGCTTTTCTCATCTGTAGGGTTGGTGGGAGCATTAAAAGAGGGGGTATTTGTTAAATGCCAGGAACAGAGTCTGCATTCAGTAAGTGTCCAAAATGGAGATATTTACATTTTCTTTTCCTAGAACACAGTTGTCATATTATTTGAGGGTAGCCGCTAGCTGTGAAAATCTCCCGTTTCTTTGTCTCTGCAGCACGTCATCCAGTAAAGATGCTTCATGTGTTCATTTCTATCTTCCCAACTGGCCAAAAAGAAAACAGATGCTAGGAAGGAAGCCAAATGCTATATGATCTGTCTCCCCCTACAAAAAGAAACCAAAACAAAACATTACAGCATCTTCTTCGCAGAGTAATGTAGAGATGAGGTCTTGTGCCAGTAACATCTCCCAGCCGTCAGACTAGGCCAGGGATCTGGCCACTGGGGAAACCCCTGGTCCATTTCCATATGGACAAGAGAATCCTCCAGGACTCTGTTCCCGATGCCAGTGCAGACCAGTCATCTTCCAAATCCAATTACCTGAGATCATCAGTGGCTTTGGATGTGTCCCCAGTTGACTGTTCAAATAATTTGCTGCTGGAAAGTGGTCCCCTCAGCACATGATGTTCTGGGGCCTTGGTTGGTTCAACTTTGCCTCAGTAACTGGTTGAATAAGTTCATGACCCTGAGTTTGGGGTTTTTAGAGTAATTACTTTGCCAATGGCTATTAAGAGAATTACGGTAATATCCCCATCTGAAATGGTCCTGTGGCCATCACATAAGCAACTCCTAGGATATGAATCATTAGACTAACTTGGTTGGCTTCTGTTGCCAGTTTCCCAGTGTGGTTGTTTGGAGAAAGGAATTGGATTAGACGTTGTGAAAACAAGTTGGGGTGAGCTGGTGAAGCCAGACAAGTTTTTTAATAATTCCTACCTACTCTACCCACCACCCTCTCATATTTTGGTTTCAAGCAGAACCTTTGGCTTCTTGCTTTACTTGAGCTGTAAGAGCAGTAATGATACAAGGTGCAGGACCTCACAATGAACCCTGGACTCAGTGCTTTTCATCAGGCTTCTCAGGTAATCCTCACAGCATCCCATGAACAGGTATAATCACCCCACTGACACACAAAGAGAGGAGAAGCCCTGTGCTCATGAAATGGCTGAGAGACAAACAGCTAGGAAGCGGTGGGGCTTTGGCCCCCCATCCCCAGGGCCACTGAGTCTAACGTCCACCCTGCCACTCGCCACATTTGCCACACTCCTTGCCACTGCTGTGCTTTCGCCGCGGACACACGTTGTAAGTTCGAGACAACTTGTTTGGCCACTGGCAGCTGGACCCTTCTAGTCAAGCAGCGAATGTTCATAGATGCCCGAGCACTAGTCCTTGTGGAGACCGCCAAAGTGTGTAAGTCCTGGGTCCCCCCAAGTTGTCACAGTCCAGTTGGGAGGAGATAAGACACAGAGAAGTGGAAAAGGGTGGCCAGATGGGTGAGGGTGTCACAGAGCCTTCCAGGACAGAGCATCCCAGTGACGAGGAGGCAGGGAGAGCCAGTTGGCTGGAGTGAGCTGGTGGAGGGTCCCACCTGGGGACGAGGGCATGTGTGCGTGTGTGTGTGTGTGTGTGTGTGTGTGGTGTGTATGTTGCACGAAATCATTTATTATTTTTTTGGTAAACATTTTGTTTTGAATTAACGACAGACCTTCAGAAAAGTTACAAAAAAGTATGAAGAGTTCTCGCCCACCTTTCGGCCCAATCCCCAAATGCTAACCACTTACCATATTTGCTTTGTCATGTCTGGCACACATGATGTCCTCTTGCCTCTGAACATTTCAGTGTGTATTTCCTGAAAACAGGGACATCTTCCTACACAGCCACAATACAGCTATCAGGATGAGGAAGTCATCATTGACACATACTTACATCTACGGTAGAAAGTGTGTTTAAATGAAACCGGTAGTCCCACAAATGTCCTTGATAGCAAAGGAAAGATACAGCTATGTTTCTGGTTCAGGATCCAAGCCAGGATCACAGGTCACCTTCAGTTGTCCTATCTCTTCGTCCTTTATTCTGGAATGTCCTTCCGTCTTTACTTGTCTTTCATGACTGTGGCATTTTTGAAGAGTAAAGTGTCGTTATTTTGTTAAATGACTCTCAGCTTGGGTCTGTGTGATGTTCCCTCGTGAGTAGATGTAGTTCATGAACTTCTGGCAGGAGCATCCAGAAGCAATACTGTGTCCTCCTGAGTGCATCTTATCAGGAGGCAAAAAAAAAAAATGTCATTTGTTGCTGGTAGTAGTAACTGATCACTTGGTTAAGGTGGTGTCTCTTGGGTCTATCCTCTGTAAAGTAACTTTTTCCTCCTTTGTATTTAATAAACATCCTGTTGAGAAATACTTTGAGACTATGTAAAAATTCCTCTGCTCACAATGCTTTCCCCCACTAGTTTTTAGCATCCATTGGTAATTCTTGCCAGAGACAAGTGCTTCTAGGGTTGCTTACAAAAGGTGATTTATTTTCTTATCCCATTATTCCTTCTAAAGTTTTTTATTCCACTACGAGAGAAAGAGAGAGAGAGAGAGAGAGAGAGAGAAGTGTGTAAACACTTCTGTGCCGGTGGACAAACAGCCTCTCTCCCAAGACCCCATGTCTGCCCCTGCGTTGTCTCGCTGCCCTACCCCTCTGGCAGGAATTTGGGGCTCCCTGACTCCCCATTACCCAGCTCCTGCAGGGTGAGTGCCTGCTCCAGTTGTGCTCATGGTGGGTTTGGCTCCACTCTGTGCATGGGTGTCAAGGAGGGAAGTAAGAGCTCTGAGAAAGCCAGGAGTTCACTTGCTTTTTTATTCTCCTGCTCATGCGCTCACTCAGTGAACGCTCGTTGGGGTCCTGCCATGTGTCAGGCTCTGTGGAGACAGATGACTGAGCCAGTTCCACCTCTGAGAAGACTGTAGACCCAGGAGGTGACATTCAGTAATGGTTCAAGGGCACAGGTGTTAGACTAGCACTGTCCAGTGGAATGGTCTCGGCTGATGGGAATGTTCTACACTTGTGCTGTGCAATACGGCAGCCCCAGCTATACACAGCCCTTGAGTATTTGAAATGTGGTTTGGCTGGTGCATTCAACTGAGGACCTGAATCTTTCATTTTATTCCATGTTAATTAATTCAGACGCAAATGGCCCCATGTGGGTACCATATTGAATGCATAACTCCAGAGCCAGACAGCTGGTGCCTCCTCTTCCCTGCTCAGCCACTTGGCAGCTGCATGACCTTGGTTGAGCTTGTTACCCGCCCCGTGCCTCAGAGTCTTCCTCTGTAAAACAGGCCTGGCCACAGCGCTGGTGGTGAACTCAGTCAGCCACTCTAAGACCCGTTCCTAGAACAGGGCCTGGCACATGGCGGAGACTCAGCACAACAGCTCTGCTGACTTACATTAGAGGTAGGGAGGTGGTTATGATAAACAGGTGTGGTGATACAAAAAAGGGAGTTCTGGGAAGGAGGGGAGGGCTGAGGAGGGCAGTGATGGCCCCTGCATGGGAGTGGAGGGGGAAGGGGCCCCACGATGAGTCGGAACATGTGCTCCCTGCTCCATGGCTCCTCCTTCTCCAGTCTCCCCGGCTTGTTGGCTTGTTCTGTATGGTGAGTGACCAAACCCCGCTCCCACCCAGACCCTGCACCGCAGTCTCCCGACCCACCCGTTGGAAATGATGGTGCCGTGATCTTCAAACACAGCTGAGGTCGTTTTCCTCAACAACATGACCAGGTTGGTACAGTGGGCCCCTGATTCCTCCTGTTCAAAGGCGCATCTGCTCTGAGCAGACAAGCAAGCATCCTGGTTCTTGCAGTGGCCGACAGGCTCCTGGGCGCAGTGGACCCTGGTGACCGAGATGCTGTGGACAGAGAGCTGTGGCCGTGCTCTGGGGCACTCACAGCCTTGCCCCTTCAGGCTGTGTGATTCTGGGTGAGCAGTGGGGCCTGTCTGAGCTCTCGTCAGTGTCCCAGGACTGTCTTGCAACATTTTTTCACACAGTGAATTTGAACAAGATATTTTAGCCTTAAAAGTAACAGTACTTCAAATACAGTTATAAAACCTATCCTTGACCAAATACTTTCACCTTCTCAGTTTCTTAAAGAATTTTATTTTTTATTAAGGATAGTAGCTAAAACAAATTGGACTCTAGTAGAGTCTGGTGACCTTCCCCCCAAATCCACTCACCCTTTCTTTATTTCTAGCTAGGCACTCGGCCCCCTACAATAAAGACCACTCGTCCCCACATCTCCTGCAGCTGAGAGTGGCTGCTGTGGCCTGCATGTGTGTGTCCCCCCCAAATCTGTGTGTTTAATCTAGTCACCAGTATGATGGCATTAGGAGGTGGGGCCTTTGGGAGGTGATTAGATCCCCCTTCCACCCTGTGAGGACTCAGAGAAGCACCGGGAAGCGGCCTCACCAGACACCACGTCTGCCTCGATCTTGGACTTCCACCCTCCAGAATTGTGAGAAATAAATTTTTGTTGTTTGTAAATCACCCAGTCTGAGGGATTTTGTTATAGCAGCCCGAGCAGACTAAGACAGTGGCCGTGTGACCGAGTTCTGCTCTGAGGTGGGCACTGCTGGTGGTCCCGCTTCCAGATGAGGAAGCAGACCCGAGGAAGGCGCGTCACTGCTGGGTCACCTAACTCGGTGCTTGATTCTCAGGCTGCCAGAGCTCACTCGCTGCACTGCCCCATCCCTAAAACCCTGAAGACCCGTAGACCTGTAGACAGTAGCAGAGTCCGCTGCCTGTGGAATTAGGAGTGATAGTGTTGACATGGACTTGTTCGTGGACCCAGAAGGATCACCTCCTGATTCACACCTATATTGCATTTTTCTTTTGCTGTGAGAACAGAATCTCTCTCTCTCTCTCTCTCTCTCTCTCTCTCTCTCACACACACACACACACACACACACAGAGACAAGTTCTCCTTTTACCTCCTAGCAGATACTATAAAGCCACATGTCACAAGTGTTTTCTAAACCAGAAGGGACAGACATTGGTTTAGGAGAGCTAAAAAGTCGCTTCCCAGAGTCCAGCCCGCTATAGAGATAGAACCGAGGAACAGAAAATTTAAGTGGCTCATCCAGGACCACACAGCCTGTCTTTGCTGTGCTGGCCAGTGATGGTGCCAGAGGCTTTGCTCAGAACCCAGGGCAGCGTGGACAGGAGGGGCACAAAGACTCATGAGGGGACAGCTCAGTGGTCAAGGCAATGGGCGCAGAGCCTGATTCAAGTCCTGCTCTCAGCGATGTGACTTTACACAAGTCACCTGACCTCTCTGTTCCTCAGTTTCCTCACCTGTGAGAGGTGGATGATAAGGGCGCCTAGCTCTTGAGGTTGCTGTGCAGACAAAATGAGTTGGTGCACATGGAGTGCTGGAAAATGTTTGCATCACCCACTTCAAAATGCTTTCAGCGTCCACAGGCCTCCCGCTGGGCATGCGGCATAGACATAAATGACCTATTTTAAGTGAACGTAAACTGAAAAACTTTATCATTTTTTCTAATAATAAAAACAAAACACGCCAGGGCATTTAGCTCTCACAGACTTCTTCCTTTTTTTCAGGTATTTCCACCCACCATCACCAGCATTTAAATTATCTGGTTCATATCCAGGCACTATCTATATTTTCTACATGTCTGCTTGGGTGTAAAATGTAAGGGGCTTTTCTCAGGTAACAGACCATTCGATAACCAGCAATTGGTTCCCGACAGGCTTCTCAGATCCACAGATAATCCAGTGCGTGGCTGTCTGTGTATTGAGCACTCAAGTTACCCAGGGTTCACCCCAGTCTCATCATTTACCTGCCTTAAATTTTGCCCTGAGCCCTTGCAAGTAAAGCCCAGCTAAGGGACACTCTTATTACCGCAAGACAGACATTTAACCTGGAGGATGGAGGGTTAAAGCAACACTGTTTGGAGACGAGGGGTCACAGCGTCAAGTCAGGGTAATGCACTAGGGTAAGAAGGCTTAATCTCCAGGGAGGGACCCAAATCCCCACAACGTGCTTTCAATGCTTTGCTTTGCATTTGGAAGTCTTGATCAACACAAAGAGGTAGAAACTACACGAAGACAAGGGGCTTACCTGCCGGTGATCTAAGCTAGCTGACACTAAGCCCTATGGCATCCTTGTGCAAATTAGACAAAGGTGCTTTTTCCCCTGGCAAATATGGCCCCGATCAAGGTGGAAGGCATGGGGAGCGCAGTGTGGGCTGACTTTCAGCCCCACTCACCTCCTTGGCTGGGCAACTTGGGCAGTGAACAACCTGCACGACTGTACTCAGCAGCCCAGAGTCCAAGAGAGCCTGAAGAGTTCTGCTGCCACTCCACCAAGAACGAAGAAAGTCAAGTGCACGGCCAACAGCAGCATCTGGCTGTGCACAAATGTCAGCTCCTCGACACCCTCGCTTTTACAAACTGGTATCACTTGGGCAGGCTCGATCTTGGCTGAGGAGGAACAAGGCTGAGGGCACTGCTGGCACCTTTGCCCTGTCTGTACCTTGGAGGAAGTGGCAGGAGAGTAAAGAGGGCCCGTCTGCAGCCCATTCTCAGTGGGAAGCTCCTCGGCAGGGAGGAGTCTCTGCAGCCGCTGTGAGCACTGGGTGGCCAGCACGTCGGTCAACTGTAACGCTGGAGCCGGGGCTGTTCTGACGTCATCCCATAAGCAAGCATCTGGGACCCTGGGAGGACGCCTTGAAGGACAGAGACAAGTGTGAGGATGGCACGAGAAGGAGGGAGACCCAGGGCAGTGTGGACTCCCAGCAGCTGTGGCCCCATCTCATGTCGGCATCTGTACCTCCTTTCACAGAAGAAACGGAGGACTGACTGGCAAGTGGTGAAGCAACGTGGCCCACGTCCCCTGCAAGTGGTGCATGGGAGCAAATGCCAGACCGGGAGCACTGAGCCCTCAGCTGCCTTTCTCCCATCCCTTCTGTCATGGCGTTGCTTTGGGCCCTCTTCACACTGTTTTCACCCACGAGAGCTGTGGCCCCACATCCTCGGTTTATCTTGAGGAACACAGTCAGAAATGTACAGATGTGATCCCTGATGTCCTGGGGATGGCATTCAGAGTGACATGTACCGCATCATGGGAAGGGGTTTCTCCCAGGTTTCTGTACTAGGATGTGTTATATTTATGCCAAGCAGCATTTTTTGTTTTCTTTATTTAAAAATACACACACATCGGGGCCAGCCCGGTGGCGCACTGCTACAGTGCACCGCTTGGGAGCGCAGCGGCGCTCCCGCCGAGGGTTCGGATCCCACATACAGACTGACTGCTCACTGGCTGAGCGAGGTGCGGGCGTGACACTGAGGGTTACGATCCTGTTGCCGGTCCCGGTCTGGTACGGGCGCGACACTGAGGGTTGTGATCCGTTGCCGGTCACGAAAAAAGACAAAAAAAAAGGAAAATAAAATACACACACACACACACACACACACACATACACGCTGAATCTTATAAGCTATTTTATTTCCTCTTTGCTTTGGCTATTAGGAAGTTCACAGGTGAATTTATCACCATGTGGTAATTGTACCTGACTTTAAATTAGGAACTCCTACATCTAAATTTGTCCAAGCTTCATTTTACTATTCTTTCCTCATTTCCCATTTCCAGTCCTTATTCCTGATTTATCTATCCATATCTATATGCAGAGAGCACTAACATTAATAAAGCAAATGTACTTCACAGGGCCTAGCCCTGTAGTTTCAGGTTTAGCCTAACTTTTTAAAATTGCACATAGAAATGTTAAGCTTTCAAAAGACAGGAAAATTTCCCCAGACTAAAGTCTCTGTTGTAGATAAAGAATTGTAACACAGCAAAATTGCTGGCTCAAAAGGCAGATGTCCTTGGTGCAAGTTAACCTACTGATTGATATTTTAAGAAAGTTACTTGATTGTTATGTAAATATGCTAAGGAAATTGCTGTAGGGAAAGAAAGAGTTTGCTAAGAACAAGCTTTTGTTGGTGGATGGACTTAACTTTTTACTAATTGCATTATAGAATGTCACTTTGTTTTTTCATTGATGTTAACACCTTCTATTGTTAAGCTATACTCAGCCATAACTCCACCTATGTCCCTTTTCTGTAACTTTCTGGCCTGGAGAATAAATACTGAGAAAGAACCCCAGTCCAGTATTAATTTTCCAAGGAGGAATGCCTCTCTCTTGCGGGTTCCTGGAAATTAACCCCTTCAGGGCTTCTCACTGCTCAGAAGAAATGGGCTTTGAGTAATCCTTTGCATCTGCATCACCCAGGGGGAGAGAGGCGACAAAGAGAGTGTAAAATCTATATCTATATTTATGTCTATATCTACATATATGCAAGTGAGTGGTATATTTTTATAAGTATTCAAATAAGATAGATAAAATGATAGACAGATTAAAATTTCCCATTAATTAAAACAACAATTATTACAATCCTACTGTGCACTAGGCTGGGGCTAAAATTTGAATAAGACATGAATCCCATCACTGAGGAAGAAGGCATGACAGAACAAAAAGACAAGTTTGTGGGTAAATAATTGCTTCCCAATGTAACAGTGTGATAAAGCTCTGTGCAGACTGCACAAGTTGTATTTGCTTCTGCCTTGTAGTCTACTCTTTACATATATCATATTACCTCACTGAACCCTAGCTTGATTCCTACATTTTTATAGATAAGGAATGTAGGTGGTAGTGCTAGGTGCCCATGCATTTAACAGAATAGCCAAACTAATGGTTTTAACAGATAGGATTTTTCTCTTTTCTAAAACAGGTTTAGAAATAGGGACTGGCTCCATAGTCATCAGGGATTCAAACTCCTTTTATCTTTTGCTTCACCATCCTCAGCACCCCACAGCTCAAAATGGTTGCTGGAGCTCCAGCCATTATATTTGCATCTCAGGCAGCAGGAGGGGAAAAGAAAATACACTACTCTGTGTATCTTTCTTTTTCAGATGTTCTACTCAACACTGTTCATTTACATTTCCTTGGCCAACCCTAGCTGCAAGGGAAGCTGCCAAACCACAGTCTCTTAGCTAAAAACATCTCTGCCTGGGATAAGCATGACCAAGTGCACTAGTCAAGGTAGGCCAAGTGATGAAATAATCTCCAAATCTCAAAGTCTTAAAAAATAAATGATATTTTGTGCACAGGCTGAGGGGTCAGGTGAGGTGCTGTGTTTATCTGCTCCTCAGAGTCCCTCAGGGACCAGGCTTCTTCTGTCTGTGGCTGCCTTCCTGTAGGTACTTGGAGACCTTCCATTCAGGAAGCAGATGGGGAGACAGTGAGGACTGGGCACAGGGGGCATTTATGGGCCAGGCCTGCAAGTGGCACACACCACCCCAGCTCACATGCTGTTGGCCAGAACTGGGTCACATGGTTGCCGACCTGCGAAGGTGGCCGGGAAATGTAGTCCATGAGCACAGAAGGCAGAGACGGGCTTGGGTAGGGAGAAACATCAGCCACTGTTGGGGAGCATGACTGCTGGGTAGACAACATGCAGTTGGCCCAGCTGCAGACAAGTCACTCACCCAGGGGGACAAGAATTCAAACCAGTTTCTATCTGTGGCCATCCCAAGAGCTGGAGCCTTGGGTTTTTCTTTGACAGATGCTCATGATCCAGTGCTACCCCTTCCATGGGGGAGGCCTGGAGCTGAGTCTCCTCCCCGGAAACTCAGAGCCCGGTGAGCCTCCAGTCAAGCTTCGCCTGAAGGATACAATTAGTGGAGTTCTCCAGACGGGGCTGGAAAGCACGCCTCCCTTCCATGACCTGAATGGATCATTTGTGGCTCGAATGACAGACAAATGCAATAATTAGGCCTATTTAGTAAAGAGGAGGTGAAAGGTCAAACTGCAAGGCCACCGTCTCCTGTTACCAGCCTGGTGACCACGTCGGAGACTTGCAAAGGCTGATGTTTGTACAATAAACTGACGCTGGCCACCGCTGCCCGCCGGACCCCACTGCTTGCGGAGTCCCTGGGGCTTTCGGCGTCTGCTTGGTTTCCAGGAGGTCAATGCCGTGGCTTATGGAGTCTGGCTTCCAGCAGCTCCTTGCAGGGCTGGATCCCTGACCATGCTGTGGTGGAGAGGCCGTGCACCCGCCAAGGATCCCCACTAATGTGACCACAGTGGTGTTGTTCATAGCAGGGTCAGGGAATGGGCTCTGGAGATCTGCTAGATAGTGGGGTAGGGCCTCCTACCCTTCACTCCAAATCCACAGCTTATCTCAGTTTTTTTCTACCCACCTCGCCCCCGCTAAAAATCCGATTTTATTTTAACCCAAAGCAGATGATGGGGCTCCTTCTCGACCTTTTATTGCTCCCTGCCTGGGAGGATCTTCCTTGGGCCCTGGGGCCGGAAGGGTGACAAGGGCAGGGAGTGCTGGCAGTGGTCTGGGGACTGGGCCTGGGACCTGCCTCCTGGAAGCAGGTGGACACTCGTCCGCCTCCCAGCACTGCATGGTCTGGGTGCTCTTCTCCTCCTCCCCTATCCTTCCTTCCTGACTCTTGGCTTCTTTTCAGAGGACAAAGCCAACAATGTCCTTTTAGCTTCTGCCTTACTCTGAACCACTTACTCTGAACCTTTTAGCAGATCCCTTTTAGCAGAAGGGATTTCTAATAAATACCTTGGGAAGGTGAAAATGTTCCTTTGCAAACTGAATTTGGCATCTCAGGACAGGGAGCAGGAAGCAGGGGGCACCAGCCACACGGCCCCATCCCTAGCAAGCCAGGGCAAGGCCTCTCTCCTCCCACCTCGCCCACTGGCTTCCCTGAGGCCCACATGAGCAGGGGGAGGAGGGGAAGCCGGAGTTAGGAGAGAGAGGAGCCCGGTCTGATGCTTGAGCTGTGTTCCTGAGGCCCTGGCAGGTGAAGGGGCTGTAAATGCACTTCTAACTTCCCCCTAAAGCTAGGAACTTAGGAGACTGGATGGAGAACGCTTCCGAGAATGAAAGACCAAATATGATTTTACTCCTAAACGCTTCTTCCAGGACCATGGGTCATGCTCAGAAGCCCTCCTTTCCTAGATTGGTTTCACGCTCTCATTGGGGTCCCTGTGAGGAGTACTGAGGGTCAGACACCCATTAGTGGGTGTCAGTGGGTACGTCCCCCAGCTCTCTGGCTCTCAGTTTCCCCACCTGTGAAATGGGAATGAACATGGAACTCATGCCACGGAGATGATGTCAGGGTCAAAGACAGACCAGGCCCACCAGCGCCTGGACTAATGGGGCTCTCGTTTTTCTTTAATGACTGTGCAAAGCCTTGGAAGGACAAGAATTGGTCCTTCCTACTTCAGGGAACCCCCTTTTAAAATTCCATAACATTCTCTCCTCTTTTCCACTGGTAGTTCCTGATTTAAAAGGTGAATTCAGATGGAGAGGGGGCAGGGAGAAATCATCATCCCTGAGGGGAAGGCTTCTCTGACCAGGTCACTCAGGAAAAATAGCGAGAGCTGCAGGACTGTCCTGACATTTCGTCCCCCTGGGCCTTGCAGCAGCCAGGAGACAGAAGGCGCCAAGCCACGCTGGGCCCCACCCAAGCTTGGCAGATCTGCATCTGAACTTGACGCAGCCTTTGGGGGATTCAGTAAATTTGCACTTAGACAAATACAACTTCCTGGTTCACAAAACAGAATAATTAAAAAAAATTTTTTTTAAAGCTTCAATCGCCTTCCTGCCCTTCACAGCACTTTTTGCAAAGCAACAGTGGGGTGAATTAAGGGGATCAGAAACCAGGGGACACATTTTCCTTTCGGATGCTGAGGGTAGGGATGCCAAAGCACACAGGACATCCTGTCTTGGAGTGGGGGGGACCCACAAGGGCTGGGAAATAGTTGAGGGATATGCTGAGACTTTGCTGGTCTGAGCTCACCCGGCTGCCTGCCCCTGGGATCCAGGCACACATCCGGCAGAGGCTGGTGGAGGCTTCGTGAGTAGATGAGCACATCCCGGGCCGGGGAGGCCGGCCAGCACTGTGTAGGTGCCTCTGTAGGACGGAGGCCAGAAGGAGGCCTGGCTGGTTGGTTGGTTTGTAGAGGAGGTCACTGTGTGCCCTCACAAGCTCACTGGACTCCATGGGAGCTCCCAGGAAAAGCCTGGTCCCTCAGGAGCGATTCTTTTTGTGCAAATTAGAGCCCGGCTATTGAAGCCACCCTCATGGGTAATCTCAGAATGAAAACACTGGAGATAAATTGGGCTAAGGGGACAAATCATCCTTGTCCAAAAACAAGAGGAGACTCAACTCGAGATGACTGAGACCCTCTTCACAGCGGTGTCTGGGAAAATATTTTTGTCATGTAAAGGTGTAAGATTATTTTAATAACTGGCAACAAAATCAGCTTCCTGTTTCCAGGGACTCACCTTTAATCCTTGTGTGAATCCAGGGACTTCAGTCATTTCTAAAAGTACCAAGGAATCGTGGTGCTTGGGCATTGGCTGATGAAAATGGTCTGGACAAGGAGAAAGGAAGTCCCTCCAGCAGGGTTCAATGGAGCTGGAGGACAGGAGGAAGGTATGGAGGTTGATCCGACCAGATGTTCCGGCCGGGAGGAGCTGGGAGATGAGGTCACTGGCGTGGGGCCCCTCATCTGGGGACTGTCGTGGCTGGCACTTGTGTGCTGGGTTCCACCTTAGGTACTACACCTCCAGTACTTCATTGACTCATTAGACCTTCCCCATGACATCAGTGCTACTGTTACCTCCATTTTACAGATGAGGAAACTGAGGCACAGAGAAGCTCAGTCACATGCAGAACCTGAGAACCAAACCGCCTTTTGGGAACACAGAAGACTCTTCTTTTTGTTCCTGATACACATTTGCTCAAATCATATGATATTGCCAACACCCAACTGTTTCTGACCAATAAAACTGGCAATTTCGTGCAGTTCAACCAAACAGCAAGCATCTAGAAACCAGCAGAACAGGGTGTGTGCTAGCCTGAAATGTCTAAAAAGTGCTGGGCCAGCTGGTGGCTCTGTGTGCCATGTGAGCACATGGGCAGGAATAACAGAGGAATCGCAGCAGATAACAGAAGAACACGGTGGCCCGGGGGGAAGAGGGTCACTGGCAGAGAAAAAGAAATTAGCTGGGGCTCGGGGACCAAGCCAGTTTTTAAGCTAAAGATTTGAAAGGACAACCTCACCTTGAATTTTGCAGGTCCTGTATTTTGCTTGAGTTAGCATTAGGAAATCAGACTTTACAGAGTAAGTTAAAAAATATGAATACTGATCAGGCAAGCTACACGTATGACTTTGGTTCCTTGCATGTTACAGGCGTGTTGTGTTCTTATCCATGCCAGCAAGCTGCATCTTGAAATTCGTGATCACTCATTCCAATGAGTCATAACCGCTTTCTTTTCTGCTATTATTTTTTCCTAAAGAGTTCTGTGTTTCCAGCACAAGGTAATTGAAACCAATTAAAAGGCTTAAGCCTGTACCTCACTCTTAACCTATTGCAAATCAGATTTAGTAATAATCTGATTTCAACTCTATCGCGGTGGGTAAAAAAAGAAAACTCTCTTTACTATGAGATTTGGGGTTTGGTGCCTAATTAGGTTGGTTCCACCATTATTGCATTTTAAAAGTAAAACATGATTTCATAATGAACAGTGAAACCACAGACGAGATGGTGTTGCAATTGGAATCATTCAGATAAGCAAGAAAGTCGTACCAGATGCTTGCATGCCTGGGGTGGGGGAGGGCGGGCACTCACCCAAAATCAGATTCAGCAGATGCTCTGATGTCTGGATTGTCCCAAACATCCCATTTTTAAATGGCCAGCCCTTCCCTCAATATTTTACTCTATTTGAAAAGAACAGTTGAATTGGGAGAGCAGTGATGGATCAGAGTAATTAGAGTCTTTTCCAGAATTCTACCCTGGCTGCACTTTTCTCTTCCAACTTAAATTCCCTGGGCTCATTCCTGGAGGCTCTGATCTCCACCCTCCCCATGTCTCCTGGATATCTGGTTTTCACCCTGGTGCAGATACATATTGTCCCCCAAAACTGAACTTAGTCCTCACCAGAAGAAGGTTCCACAGCAGCTGCTTTTCATGGAGGGTGTTCTGCTCAGATCCCCAGCCTGGAACAGGCAGCATCTCAGTTATGGGATTCCTGTAGGATAGGATTTCCTGAAACCCAGGAGGTCCACCCCCCCCCCACCACCATTATGAAGGTGGACACCTTCAGAGCTCAGTTCTTCCAGAACGCAGAGAAAAACAAGTCTGAGAACTGCTGTGATGACAGCACCCAGCCTGGGGCAGGGAGGGTGGAGAAGGAAGTCATTGGTGATGGGAGGTGGATCTAAATCTCTCCCAAACATATGAATGTCATGATTTTAAAAACACTATAGCCACAGCACATCCCCATGCCCTTCCTCACTCCTTCCACCTTTTCCCTCCATTTAGATCAGAACTTTACACCCAAAAGTCTAAAATCTTCAGAAAAGGGGGAGAAGAAAAGAGGCCTTTAAAATAACGACCTTTTAAAATAAAATGCATGAAATATACAAATTTTATTTATTGCAAATCAATTTAATTACTATCTAGTATGTGCATTATCAAATGCAATAATAATTAACTAGCTAATCCCTTATTTATCTAACAAACATTTACTGAGCGTCTACTAAGTACTAGACACTACAGTAGCCACTGAGTATACAGCAGAGAATAGACAAAAATCCCTGTCCTCCTGGGACTTTCATTGCAGGCAGGGGAGGGAAGGGAAAAGATAATAAATGAAAAAAATATAGGAGGCCAGATGGTGATATGTGTTTTGGAGAAAAGAGAGAAGTAAATGGGGGGGGGGGGCAATTACAACTTTAGACAGGGGCTTGGGGGGTCTTGTGTAAATGCCCACCTCAGGCTCCGAGGTGGGTGTTAGTATTTTTGCCACTTTACAAGCGAGGGAACTGAGGATCAGCAGTTAATTGAATGAATACCCTAAGTTTACCCACATCGTGGCAGGATTCAAATTTACGTCCAGATTTGCCTAAAGCCAGTATCTAAGCTCTTAACTATTTCATTCATTACTTAGTACATGATGCCTTTTCTTAATAATTTAACTTGATTTCTCACTTTACGGCTGCCCCAACCCTGGCCTTGCAGCAGAAATGATTGACCCTTTTACTGATGAGGAGATGGAGGCCCAGGAAGTAATTTGCTGGTGGCCCTGGCCAGCACTGGGTGGCCAGCCGGGACACGCTGTCTCTGCATGTGAGGTCAGCAGATGATCCCACTGGCTCCATCCTGCTGGGGACATCTGATAGGGGTGTATGTGCACCTCTGCCCAAAGTGACCTCTGACATGGCTCAGCCTGCAAAGCTCCAGCGTGAGCAGCAATAAAGCTGAAAGAGAGCAGATTTCAATGAAGATTGAGGTATTTACCGCAGGAAAACCTCCTTAATTGCTATTCACTTAAACCTCTGCTACCCTGCGTGACCGTGCCTATACATCTTGATTTGTGTCTCAAGACTCCAGGACAGAGGAAGAGGACAAGAACCGCCAGGACAGAGGCGTAAGGAGACATCTCTCCCACCCCATTGTCTCTTTGTTTTTGTTTTTTTATTTAAAAAAAAATAAAAACTGCCTCAAAGTGAGCCTGCTGTGCTGGAGTCCCCAGAGCGCATTTCTGACGGGCAGGACTGGTGCCAAGGGAGGCAGGCATCGCTCCCAAAGCCTCCTTTTTTTGCAGCATTTGTAGAGTCTCACAATGGCAGGAGGAGCCTGCAGTTTACACTTGGCAGGGGGAAGCCCGATGCTTTTCTCAAGATGGCTCACTGGTGCCTAACCTGGCCCCTGCTTGGAGAAATCTCCTGGGAAAAGCTTTCTTCCTTTTACATAGAGTCCAGTGCATTTTCCCTGTTTGATTTTTATTTTCTTCATTAGGAAGTAAGAGATGCTTGTTGGTGAGTTCAACTAATATAGATGAATGCAAGTAAAAAGTACAGGCTCTGCCCCCCTGATCCCACACCCTGCAGAGAGCACCGCAGTTGGCAGACTGGGAAATATCAATGAGAATTTTTCTATATGTCTTCAAAACTTTTCATTTTGTGCTTTCTTTACAAAAAAGAGGGTCAAAGTCCACTTGTTCTTCTTCAATTTGCTTTTTAAACTATCAATTTATTGTAAATAACTCTCAAAATCATTATGAGAAAGTCATTCTCTTTGCAACAAGAGTATTAGATTAACTCAGTGAACCAACTGGTCAATGCATTTTCTTGGGGCAAAGAAAATCATATAACCCAACCCTTTTCATCTTCTGCTTTGGCTTCCAGGAAGCTCAAAGTTAAATTCCATTAATAGGTGAAGTCATGAATTCCCATCTCTGTTTTCTCCCAGCATTAGGGAGGTAACACTACTCAGCACTTTCCACATAGTAACAGCAAACTTATTTTTACATGCATCTACTACCGCTTTGGATTATAAACTTCTCGTGAGCAAGGGACATGTACTTTTCATCTCTGTACTTTCTCCCCCACTCAGTGCGCAGTGTGTGCAGAGTGGATTTTGTTTAGTGGTTAAAGCAAAGGACTGGGATGCCTAGCATTATCTGCTCCTCTCTTCTTTTTTACTGGCTTTTGTTCTGTTAGAATTTTCTGGTTATTCTGGTGTCCTTTCCCCTTTGTTTTAAAAGATGTGCTGAATTATTCTGGACACCAAGTAGGATATAAAACTTAAATATGTTTTAAAACAAAGAATGAGCCATCGAAGTGATTGGATGGACTCAGATCAATTCCAAATCATCCCAGGGGAGTGGACACCTTTTTTCCAACTTAGGGAATTATGTCACCAGAAAACAAACAGAATGACACTTACAAACCCTTACTTACCCTGTACTAAAGAATTATAAGAAATCAAAGAAGAAAGGTGGGGATGGGGGCAGTTTCCACTGGGCAAAAACAGGTCATGTAAACGCAGTGAAAAGAAGGAAGGAAATAATCATAGAAATGACTTCAAATACAGTGACGTGGTCCTGATGTCAGCCTGAGAAGAGAGGGGCTGCTCCCTGTACTAAAGAATTATAAGAAATAAAAGAAGAAAGGTGGGGATGGGGGCAGTTTCCACTGGGCAAAAACAGGTCATGTAAACGCAGTGAAAAGAAGGAAGGAAATAATCGTAGAAATGACTTCAAATACAGTGACGTGGTCCTGATGTCAGCCTGAGAAGAGAGGGGCTGCTCACACTCTGTTGTTTATTCAAGTAACAAGTGGTTGTGTAAGGTGATTCATAGGACAGGTGAGCAGTGTCCTTCCAGGACAAGGGATGTCCAGGATGTCTACATCAGAGGGGCTCGGGCACCAAGCTTGTTAGGCGGCAGTGGAGCAAGCCTATTGGTTCTACTGAGGCTACCTGGGGGGACATTGGGGAGAGCTTCTTGGAGGTTGTGAGTGGGGCTATGCCTCCCCCAGGACACCTCATGGACCACCAGTGCCCAGTGAGGATGGCATCTAGCAGGGAAATTCCACTGGGAAACTCTGCCCTGTACTGTAGTCCCTTGATGCCAGGGTCTCTGGTGTACCGTCCCTCTCCTTCTCATCAAGCTCATCTCTGTGGAGGATTCCTGGGGGCACTGTGTGCCCACAATCACCAGCCCAACCCCTTTTCTGTAAGCACCCCTTTCCATAACCTGCTCATATCTATTTCTCCTCACCGTGAGCACCAGCAATGCAGTTGTGTTGATAAATCAAAGCTGTACCAGAGAATCCCTTCCCCCTTGGCAGGTCTCCATCTCCTCACAGCCATAATCTCCCATAAAATATGCAAAGCTACCCAGTGATGCCGAGTGCTGCCCAGTGATGCCTAATGATGCCCAGTGATGTTCAGTGATGCCCAATGATGCCCAGTGATGCCCAACAATGTTCAGTGATGTCCAGTGATGCCCAGTTATGCCCAATAATATCCATTGAATGCCAACTGATGTCCAGTGATGCTCATTGATGAGAGTGTTGCTCAGTAATGTGCAGTGATGCCCAGTAATGTTCAGTGATGCCTAATGAAGCCAGTGATACCCAGTGCAACCCTGTGTTGCCCAGTGATGCCCAGTGTGTTGCTCAGTGATGCTCAGTGATGTCCAGTGATTCCCAGTGATGTCCAGTTATATGCAGTGATGCCCAGGGATGTCCAGTGATGTGCAGTGATGTCCAGTGATTCCCAGGGATGTCCACTGATGTCCAGTGATTTCCAGCAGTGTCCAGTGATGTGCAGTTATGTTCAGGTGTGTCCAGTGATGTGCAGTGATGGGCAGTGATGTGCAGTTATGTCCAGTGACACCCAGTGATGTGCAGTGATTCCCAGTGATGCCCAGTAATGTCCAGTGATGTGCAGTGATGTCCAGGGCTGTGCAGTGACATGCAGTGATGTCCAGCGGTTCCCAGTGATGTGCTGTGATGTGCAGTGATGTGCAGTGATGTCCACTGATGTGCAGTTATGGGCAGTGATGTGCCATGGTGTCCAGTGATTTGCAGTGATGTGCAATGATGTCCAGTGTTGCCCAGTGATGTGCAGCAATTCCCAGTGATGCCTAGTCATGTCCAGTGATGTGCAGTGATGTCTACTGATGTTCCATTATGGGCAGTGATGTGCAGTTATGTCCACTTTTGTCTAGTGATGTACAGTGATGTGGAGAGATGTCCAGTGATATGCAGTGATGTCCAGTCATATGCAGTGATTTGTCAATACATGCAGTGATGTCCAATGATGTGCAGTGATGTCCACTGTTGTGCAGTTATGGGCAATGATGTGCAGTTATGTCCAGTGATATGCAGTGACATGAAGTGATGTGCGGTAATGCCCAGTGATGTGCAGTGATGTGCTGTGATGTCCAGGGATATTCAGTGATGTGCAGTGATGCCCAGTGATGTCCATTATTGTCAGGTGATTTCCAGTGATGTCCAGTCGTGTCCAGTGATTTGCAGTGGTGTCCAGTGATGTCTAGTGATGCACAGTTATGTTCAGTGATGTCCAGTGATGTGCGGTGATGTCCAGTGATGTAAAGTGATGCCCAGTCATTTCCAGTGATGTGCAGTGATGTCCAGTGGTGTCCAGGGATGTGCAGTGATGCCTAATGATGCCCAGTGATAGCCATTATAGCCCTGTGTTGCCCAGTGATGCCCACATGTTACTCAGTGATGCCCAGTATGTCCAGTGATTCCAGAAATGCCCACAATGCCCATTGGGGATGATCCTTTCCACAGCCCTGGTGTCGGCCCACTCTGAGCACATGTCCCCTGCCATGTAGCCAGAAAGGGTCCTGGTCTGTCCCATCTGGTTTCCCTCTGTTCTTCTCTATCCAAGCACACAGCCCTCCCCTTCTACACTCTTGTGTTTCGCCCCTCCCATACTTGTGGATGGCTGTCATTACTCCAAGCCGTCCGTGTTTAGCTCTTACAAAGCCTTCCTGACAAATCCGTGCAGCTCCATCCTTAATCACTCCTGCTGAGATCCTCTAAACAACCTCCAATTTGTTGACATCTCCAGAGATGTGCAGCCAAGAGCTGTACACAGAACCCAGGTGCAGTTTCAACAGCCCCAGATAAAGAGGGGCTATGTTAACAGTGCCCCTCGGGGCCAACGGGGTCCCGTGGCCCACATCCACACTGATAAAACCAAGTGGGAGGAGGGTGACTGTCAAAGTAACTTTTGCCAGTGTGGACAGCAGTGTGGATAATGCTGGTCAGGAAGACTGCACTTGTCCTCAGTGCATGGATATTTTACGGCTCCCTTGCTTATCGTTCAGTCAATATATGTTCATTGTAGGAAAATGAGAGGGTATGTATATGCAAAACAAAAAAGGGGGAATCTGTAATCGCAACCTCCATGGACAGCTGCTGCTAAGACGGGGCCTCACGTCCAGTCTAGGGCAGGGAAAAGCCCACAGACTCTGCAGTTAGCCACTGGGGTCTGAGTAGTTTAATCTCTCTCTGCCTCAGTTTCCTCATAACACAGATGTGACAAGATAAGCATAACATAAGAAGATGAAGTGTTCCAAAGGCACCTGCAGGAAATCAGGGATCAACATACTTTTCTCCTTCCAGAGGGCTTTCCCGATGCATTTGTCATTTTAAAAATCAGATTATACTATTTAGAGTGTCTTGTTCAACATTTTTTTTTCTTTTTAATCTTAACAATGTATTGTGGGAGTGAGTCCCAGGAGTCTTGGTGTTTAACATGATCCCCAAAGACTCGGAGACCGGTTGCCATGGGGCCACACCCTGGAGACACCCTCATCGTCAGCCCCTAAGCTTGTGCACAGGGCAGAGCATCTCCAGAAATGGCAGTCCTTTCCTTGGAATTTTTGCAAGTCCTCTTTTTCTCCAACCATAAGACAAGCCCTCAAAGCTGTACACCAGCTGCCAGGGCAAAACGCATCCCTTGGCTGAAACAGAAGAGGCATTTTGCTAGAAGAAGTCGAGTGTTAAGAGATGCACAGACTTATTCCTTTCTTCTTTACTGCAGTCTTCTCTGAGTGAGTGGTTTGTACGTTCTTGGACTGGATGGAGTTGACCAGAGCCAAGGTGAAGGCTGTCCAAATTTCACTCATTTTGCATTTTGCTAGAAGAAGTCGAGTGTTAAGAGATGCACAGACTTATTCCTTTTTTCTTTACTGCAGTCTTCTCTGAGTGAGTGGTTTGTATGTTCTTGGACTGGATGGAGTTGACCAGAGCCAAGGTGAAGGCTGTCCAAATTTCACTCATTTCCAGATGAAGCCTCGTGTATTAATTAATGCAGGCAGCTGTGGGGCTCAGGGGATCAATAGTTGGTGGCCTGGGTAGAGGGTGTCGAAGGATGTGTGGAATCTTAGGTCTGAATTCTGATGCACTGAACCAGAGAGGGTAGGACAGACTGACAGAGAGACAGAAGAGAGAGAGGCATGGGGAGACAGATAACTGGGGGGGAAGAGAAAAGGGAAGAGACAGAGGAAGAGGGAAGAGAAAACAAGCGACAAAAGAGAAGCAGAGAGAGATAGACTTACACACACATGCAGATAGACACACAGAGACACACAGAAAGAGAGGGGGAAAATGTGGAGAGAGAGAGAGAGGCAGACAAACCAAGACAGCCAGAAAGGAAACCCCAGAGAAGACACATCACATTCTCATGGTCTTCAACCCATGAGCACAGTACCTTTCCCTCTGTTTCATGTTCCACCTCTACATGTGCTGTGTTCCTGGCCTGTGGCCCCTCTCATTTAAAATAGAAATTAGGGATGTGACCTTACGGATAAGAAATTTGGTAGATTTTTGCAACATGCTCAAAAGTTTCCATTGGCAGCTCCATCCAGTAGGGTCTCAGCTTACCCATCTATAATGCTTTAAAAACTAGGGTGCCACCCCTGAATTCACTCATACAACTTCTGGGGATCCAGAGCACTGGCTCCCTATCCCAGAGCCTTGGATGTGTGAAGAGAACCCAGGTCCAGGTGTCCAGCGAGTTTTCAGAGGAGTCACCCGAGGCAGACCAGGGATGCAGTTACTCTAGGATCTCACATCAGGGGTTCTTGTAACCTGGTTCCCAGGACAGGATCACAGCAGAGCTTTAGGATGTTATTTGGATATTAGGACTCTTCGGGGTTTTTTTCTTGGAGGACACAACCTCTTGCACTTGGTCATCTTTGCAGACAAGATAAAATGGAGCCAAAGGTTGAGAAACTTTCAGTCAGTTGGAGGTAAACCCAGCATCAAATGGGAAAACCACGGATGTAGTCACAGGTGCCCCCCGAGGCTCGGCCCCATGTCACCTCCACGTGCTTACAGAGGTTCGGCCATGAAGAATGCTGGTTAGACCAGACATCAGATGTCCCGAGAAGGCTCAGGAAGCTGATTCAGCTAGAAAACTGAGGTTGGGTCCAAATGGTAGGACAGTCAACTTAAATAGGCTGGGATGCTTACGAGGAGGGGGAGGCAGAGCAGAAGAAGAGCAGAGGAGAGAAAGAAAATGATGGAAAGGAAGAACGGGGAGGTGAGAGTAAGAGGAAGGGCAGGGAGGACAGACCTGGGCGCACAGCCCTGTGGAAACCCCTCTGCTCAACTTTCCCTGGAATCCCCTTGACGTTTGCAGCTGGGTGCTCCTAGGTGCTTGAACAACCTTACAAACCCTCGTTAAATCTGTGAACCGAAGGGATGGGACTTGACGGGACGTCCACCCCTTCTCACTCTGGCATTCTAGAATTCCGTGAAACCGTCCCCATCCTGGGTCGCATTCAGGCTAGCCACACTAATCGCATCAGGCCTCCCGAGCACCCTGCGTTTGCAGTAAATGAATATCATTTCATTACAAAAACAAATTATGATTATCGCCGAGTGGAGGGCAAATGGGCCCGGGCATTATTAAAACCACACTTCCTGAGCACTGTCAGCTCCTGTAGAAGGCACCCATCTCTCCTCCGGGCAGCTAAGCCTAGAGAAACCCGCTTCTAATTACCAATCGGCATTGACTTAATGTACCATAGCTGTCTTATCATATTTAGAGTACATGTCTACTTAAGATATTTAATTTAAAGTGATATCCTTAATTTCCTCATGGTTTCCAAAGTTTACGTTAACTCTAACCTGCTAGTTTGCAAATGCATTCTCTCTTTGATGACCTCAGGCAAATCCCACACTCTGGTCTCTGATTACTTCAGGGGTAATACCCAAGCTTAGCTTTATCATCACTGCCCTGTCCTCAGCAAATACAAATGCTAATAGTCTTTCAAACACATGATAATCACACTGCTGGCTGACACTGGCTGAGGTCTGCTGTGTGCCAGGCATACGGATGTGTTCTATGTCACCATCTTGTGACATCAACCCAAAACATAGTGGGCAGGTACCATTCCATGCCCATTTGACACAGGAGGAGGGTGAGGCACTGGTCACACAGCTGGCAGACAGCAGAGCAAGGAGCCTGCCCTGTGTCTTTCTGCTTCTTGTTTGCCCTTTTAACGTGGTGGCCATCTGGATAGACATCGTGCAGTGAACCCAGTGCAAGTGGAATGGCGGGGAGCACTCAGGGTGCACAGAAGAGCACTGGCACAGCAGTTTCCCACTGTCCCTTCTCTGAGCCCTTGGGGTGGCCACAGCAGGCAGCATTCAGTCTCCACTTAGCAGATGCACACGCCCGTACCCAGGACAGTGATTTGGTTAAGGTCACTTGGCCAGTAGATGACGGAACCCGAAGTCCACATGGGAGCCTGAGTCCTCCCTCCATGACAGCATGTGTTCCACTTGCTAAAAGGGATCCCCCTGGGGTCTGTCATGCCTGGGTCTCACTTCAGGGAAAGGGATGCTCATCACAGAAGTCAGAGATGGCGATCAGAGGGCTGGGGTGCTCATTGCTAAATGGAAACAGTGTGTGCTTTATCGTAGTGCTGCCTGGGGTCTGAGGAGGGAGGGGCTGGCGTGAGGCCTGGTCCGTCGTAAGTGCTCTGTAAATACCCCTCCCTTCTTCTGCACTCTTCCTTCTTACTGTCAAAGCCACTGCCAATGCCTTCACAGCAACGACAGTAATAATAATAATAATAATAACAACAATAACAACATTCGTTCCGAGTTTTCTAGTGGCCCAAACACACAGGGAAGAAATGATAAATGAATAATTTTTCATTTTAGTAAAAGGAAAAAAATCATGCATTTGCTTACAGAAGACAACATTTATTAGCACCAAAGTTTTAAAACATTTCCCAGATGGGGAAATGCCCCCTGGTAGGTGGGCGGATGGGTGTCCTCCTAGACCTGCTGCTCCCAAGGGTGGAATCTGGGAGAAAAGCAATGGTTACAGCCACACAGGGTGTGGCTACCACCTGCTGGGCAGGGGGCTTTGCACCCCACCCATGTAGTTAGCTCATGTCTCCCTCAGAGCAGCCCCGGCAGTGGGTGCTAACCGTTAGGCCTGGTCTGCAGGGGTGGAAATGGGCATGGGAGCTGGCGGGGGTCGCACAGATCAGCAGGGGCAGGAGCAGGTTCGACTTGAAGAGTCTGACCACAGGGTCCAAAGGCTCAGGCCCACGTGGTGCTGCTGCCCACTGCTGAGACAACACCTTGCATCATTTCTAGAGCAACCCTGAAGAAGGGAGAAGCCACCAGCAGCACATCTTGTCAATGCCTGTGGATTATCTGATTTGAATAATGTCTCTCCCCAGAGGCAGCATGAATTGTGTAAATTCATCACAGTTGTCTTCACTATCATCACCACATTTACCCAGTGTCTTCTAGTTTACTGCATTTTATGGAAGAAGCTTTGAATTTTAAAAATGCTTGACTTTGGGCCGGCCCGGTGGCGCAATGCTACAGTGCGCCACTTGGGAGCGTGGCGGCACTCCCACCGAGGGTTCGGATCCCACATACAGACCAGTTCCCGCTCACTGGCTGAGCGAGGTGCGGGCGCGGCGCCGGGGGTTGCGATCCCGTTGTCGGTCCCGGTCCGGTACGGACGCGACACTGAGGGTTGCGATCCGTTGCTGGGCACGAAAAAAGACAAAAAAAGGAAAAAAAATAAAAAAATAAAAATGCTTGACTTTGAATTTTAAAAATGCTTGTTAACAGATTCACTTTTTTTAGTTTAAAAAAGTAAAGATATGAGTATTTCTATTTAGTAGAGCACAACGTATTAAGGATTATGGCAGAGCAACTAAGAGCATAGATGCTGGTGCTCAACTGCTGGGTGTGACCCTGGGATTCATTGTTCACAAGTCATGTCACATTCACAAGCTACTGAGCCTCTCTGGACCTCTGTCTCTTCCTCTTTTTTTTTCTTTTTTTTTTTTCCTGGATCTCTGACTCTTCATCTGCGTAGTGGGGATGACAATCGATACACCGGCACATTAGGGTTATGTGAAGATTAAATGAGCTGTATATGAAGTACTTAGTACAGTCCCTGACACCTACCAATTGTCAGCTAAGAGACAAGTGAGAATTTTGATATTATTAATTAATAAACAAGTATACTGCTTTGATATTTGGTATTTGATCAAAAGTGATCTCAAATATTGGAATCTTCATACATTTCTGGTAAGGCCATAAAATGGTACAGCCACTTTGGAAAACAGGTTGGCAGGTATTCAAAATATTAAACAGAGTTACCCTGTGACCCAGCAATTCTGCTCCTACCTGCATACCCAAGAGAAATGAAGGCATACATCCACACGAACATTTGCATGTGAATGTTCATGGCTGAGTTATTCATAATTGCCAGAAGCTGGAAACAACCCAAATGTCCATCAGTGGAAGAATGGATACACAACATGTGGTCCACACAGTGGCGTGCTGTTCAGCCATAAAAAGGAATGAAGAGCTGACACACAGTGCAACACGGATGACCCTGAACACATGATGCTGAGTGAAAGCAGCCAGACATGAAAGGCTCCATGTTGTATGATTCCATTCATAAAAAATGTCCAGGAAAGGTAAATTTACAGAAACAAAAGTAGATTAATAGTTTCCAGGAGCTGGGGGGGGGGGGGCTGTTAACCATTAATGGGCACAGCGTTCTTTTGTGAAATGATAAAAATGTTCTAAAAGTGATTGTGGTGATGGTTGTGCACTTTTGTGAATGCTGTAAAAACCATTAAACCTCACACTTTTAAAATGGGTGAGTGTTGTGGTATGTGAATTATATTTCAATAAAGCCGATTTTTAAAAAGCAGTCTCTAAGCCTTGCCAGACTTTAATTTTGAGCCTTCCTCTGCCTGGCCCTGTGTCCATCAAAGACTACATGACGATACTTTGTCACACAGTGACAGTTATAAGCGATACTTTGTCACACAGTGATAGTTATAAATGTGCCCCGTAGACCTCATCTATATTAGTGATTTGAAGGGGGTGTGTGGGATAATTCTCTCGGTTAGCCGTTTCCGGAGTATGAAATTTTTTCCCAAAAGAGTAGGAGAAACTGGGTTTCACAAAGACCAGTCAGTTACGATACTTTGTCACACAGTGACAGTTATAAATGTGCCCCGTAGACCTCATCTATATTAGTGATTTGAAGGGGGTGTGTGGGATAATTCTCTCGGTTAGCCGTTTCTGGAGTATGAAATTTTTTCCCAAAAGAGTAGGAGAAACTGGGTTTCACAAAGACCAGTCAGTTTCTTTGCTGCAGGACTTCTCTGAGCCTTTCCTGCACTGATGTGAGGGATGAGGGATGAGTGAGTAACATTTTCCAAACTGATCTCTTCAGGCGACCCTCTCCAATTTTTTTTGAGGGACAGCTGTGAGACTAGTGCCTTGTGGAACCCTTCTTGAGAAAGCTCTCCAGGTCATTTGTGTTCCCCAGGATTTTTCAGCTTCCTATGTTGTGTGGATACAGGGGATTTGCTGCTGTTTTCCTTTTTTCTGGACAATTGATTCAACGTATAATATAACATTGTAGTGTAAATCAGCCCCAAACACTTAGAATGTAAATCCAGTCTTTCTTTACTTCATCCGTTCTGCTTGAAGGCTTCAGACACGGAACTTTATTTCAACGTCCTATTTGGATTGCAGTATTTTCCACTGAGCACAATGAAAGACTCCATAATGAACATGTCAAATGTGTCCTGTGTGCCAGCCTGTGTGCAGAGTGGCTCACCTGTCCTATTTCCTTTTATGTGCATGGCACTCTGTGAGCAGGTGCCCCATCGTGTAGATGAAGAAGCTGAGAGTTGCAGGAGGTGACGAGGCAGGATGTTGTCACCCAGCCCGAGTGCTGAAGCGCAGGGCAGCACTGGAAAGGATGAAGAAACAAACCGATAGCCTGAGACCGCAGGCACTGAGAACATGTCGCACGAATGTTTTCACTGGGGAGAAAAGAAACCACGTCCTTCCTAACTCCATCAAATAGCTTATATTACACGAAACCACATAGAATAAACATGTGTAACTACATTAGTTCTCAACTGACTAAAGGGATGCTCCTTTCGTAATGCTTTAAGTGTGCTAAATACACGTGTGCAACAGATTTGCACAACTCAGAAAATTATCTTTAAGTTTCACCTGTTTTGTAACTCCTTCCTTAGTGGGATTCTCAAAGTCTTAAGTTCCAGGAAGAGTGTTATAGTTTTTCAACTTCTGCAAAAGCAAAGGTTTTCCCTGTTAAATGTCAACAGTCAGCACTCAAAAAAATAAATAAATAAAGTGTTTTATGATTTTCCCAGAGTTATGGACTGAAGGGATCTAGGAACAATTTTGGAGCTGGGTCACAGGGGACCCCTATTAATTAAACCCCAGGGCCCGTGGATCCCAAAGGGACTCTGTAAGGGGTCAAGGGATAGGAACCCCTGAAATTTTGTGCAGACTCTGGGAATGGCCTCCCTAGACAGGCTCCATAGTTTCCGTTCTCTTGTTCTAAGTGCGCCTGTGACTCACAGACGCTGCTGAGCGGGCCTCCCCGCTCCCTCCTCCCATGGCCACCCTGACACAGCAAGACTGTCCCAGAGTCATTGTGGGACCTGACCCCTGCCTCCCAAGGCAAGAGTCTTGATGGTCCCCTTTCTCTGGTCACCATCAGTCAATACTACAAATTCATCAGGAAGGAGGTACTTGAGTTAACAAAAAATGTCTAATGTTTTTGACCTAATTTCAGGAAATCACGAATAACAATTCCAGAGCAGCTATTCCTTTTTTTTTTTTTTTCACACCAGGAAAGGAAGTTTGCACACTTTAAAACATTTTTTATCATCGGGGAGCAGTAAAACAAATTATGGCACGACCACATGATGGCATATTCAGTGGGTATTAAAATGATGTATATAAGGAACTTGTAATGACTTGGGAACATATTTACGGCACGTTGATAAGCAAGAACAGCACAGTATAAGATTCCTGATACTGGCTTTAGAAAGGATGCATTGTGTGCGTGTGTGTGTGTGTGTGCGTGTGCATGTGTGTGTGTATATAAACATATATGTCTTTTTAAAAAAAAGATTAAAAAGAAATTTACCACAATGTTAACCATGGTTACTTTTGAGTGGTGAAAATTGATGTCACTTTTATTTTATGCTCTTCTAAATTTTCTCCAAAGAAAGAGTATTATGTTCCCAAGAGAAACTAAAGAATAACGAAACACTGTCTCTCTAAAAGAATAGATTGTTGAATAAGGCCACAAAGAGAAAATTAGTGGTGATCATGCTGTAAGTAGGGAAGGTTTCAAAATTATCTTTAAAAATTTAAATCCAAGTCTTCAAGTTTTATGCATGCTCTTGAAAAATAGCAGATACCATTACACGTGCTTTTTTATTTCACGTTTAAGCATCCAAGCGGAGGAATCAGATTATAGTTTCCTCGTCTGCTCTAAAATATGTCAATGGCTTTAATTTCAGGGAATTATATGGGAGCGCTGAATGTTCTCCAGTTTAACCTCTTTTCCGTTTCCCCCTCTGTGTAACTTGGTGTGAAAGTCCAAGGGATCGAGATTCAAATCCAATTTGTGGTGTGGCCCATAAAGACAGAGGGTCTCCCCATCCAAGCTAATTGTTTCTTGTTTTGTCTGAAAAGCAGAAGAGGTTGAGTTGGCTGGAGGACGGTTTCCACCACGAAGGAAGCATGAAATGGCAGGTCACTGCAGACAGAGGGGCAAGCCCGCCGCCCCACCGTGCCTCACCAGCCCAAGGGGTGCCCAGCGAGAAGGCCAGCCCTGGCCTCCCTCCCCCTCCAGGTTGAGCATCCTCGCCCCAACCCCAGAGCCGTCCCTGCTCTTCTGCTGCTGCTCCCAAACTGGCGCGTTGGGATTGCAGGCCCCGGGGTCAGCGCCAAGGCCAGGCGCAGACTGCGCGGAGCTCACGCAAGGGCCCGCTGCCTGGGGATGGAGTAAACAGACCCTCCTTAAAGGTCACTTCTCCAGGCTCTGGCTCCGGCGGCCAGAGGAAGCTGCAATCATTTTTCAGGGCTGTAAATGCCAAAAGAAAAACGCACTGAGTCACAGCTTTCCTTCATGCCCCTGGTCAGCAAAGCTCCTCTTCACAAGGCGCTTCCTTGCCAAAGAAAGCTGCTTTTTTCCGTCTGAACCCGGAATAGACCTCGAGTAACCTTTGCTCAAGGGTCTTGGGATGCAAGCTTTTAAATTTAGTTTGCAAGCCAGGGTGGTTCCCAGCCAAGAGTTCCCAGCCCCTCGAGGGAAACTTCGGCACCACCACGTTCATCCTGTCTCCACACACGGCACCAACAGTATAACAGACCTGGACCACAAGGCTGAGCCTTTACGTTAAAAGAGGTCACAGTGTGCTGTCTTGTCTTATTGTTTTTTTTATTTTGGTTGATTTTGGTTTGCTTCGGAATGAAAGATTTTATTTTGGTGGCCCAATCTTTCTCAGATTAGAAGCAGCCCATAGCTTAATCTGTGACCTGTGTGTCCTGAAGACAGACAAGTGCTCAAGGAAGGTAAGTCATACAGAAAGGGAGGGTGAGATGAAATTCAAAGATTAATTTTAGTAAAGATGAGAAGTGTCCTTTCCAAATCACAGTCTTCCATTTCATGGATAAACAGGTACCCTTTATTTAAAAATAAAAAATGCATGTGCTCCTAGCAGAGTCCAACTATTTAAATTGTTGGGCTAATTCATACTAAAGTGTGACTGACTGATGCTAGGGCCTTTCCTTCAGAGACCTGAGGACTGGACACTCAGGGAATGCAGTTTTAAAGAATAACATGAGAACTAGGTAGGTGTCTGGGAAACAGGGTGGCAAGTCATCAGAAAGGTAAGGCCAGGGAGGACAAGTGTGGTCATTGTGCAAATTCTGTCTCTGGTTTGATTGAGGGCATTTCTGCACATAGAAAATCTAATCTCTAAAACTACTTCCAGTGGGAATAAATAGAGGTGAGTGCTTTGGACTAATTTGGGGTCTATATCAATTAAATTAGACTGTTTTGTCTCATGTAACCTGTGAGCCACTAGCCAATGTGACACCCTGAGTCAACTGGACATCTTTGAGGCTGGACTGGGCCTTCTGCTTCTTGCTGTTTCAGAGCCAGCACAGCTCTTGCACTGAGGCCCAACCCAATGGGTGTCTCATGGTGATTCTGGTTTCCTTGGGCAGCTCAAGAAAGTGCCTAAAGAAGGCTTTAAAGAAATCTACAGTTTGAGAAAATATTTTGTTTTCAAGTTAGATCTCTAATCAGATTAAAGTTTCCTCTGTGAGCCTTGTAAGTGGTGCAAAGTTTGACAAACGAAATGGTTCAGTTCCTTGAACTGCTCCTAACTGTGTGACCCTCAGCAAGTTACTTAACTTCTCTGTGTCTAGTAACCTTCACCAGAACCGAGGTGGAAATGCTAACATGTGCTTCCAGCATTGTTTGAGGTTTGAGGCCCTGTTTACTAGAGGGCCAAGCATAGTTCTTGGCCCAGTGTGGCTGTTCCATGTGTCCTGTCTTTTAGGGGTTAATAAATTGGGGCTGGGCACGCAGTGGAAGATCTCAGGCACTGGTGAGCTCCCTTGAGAGGAACAGTTGAGACAACTGAAATATTTGATGGATGGATAGGGGTGCAGGAGTGGGGTCGGATCTGTTGACTTGGCAGCCAAAGAATCTAACTCTACATAGCTGGGCCCATTCACAGGTTATAAAAGCCTGGTAAATATGTGCAAAACAATGTTTTAATGACCAGAGAGCAACAGTGAGAGGCCACTTTCTACCTATCGCATTGGCCATGTGAAAAGATTGAGCAATACCCAGTGTGATGCGGGCAGGGGGTGGGGCACTGGGACCCAGGTGTAGCTGCTTTGTGGGGTGGGGAAATTGGTACTTCCTTCTCAGTAGACAATTTGCTCAGATGCATGAACATTTTACATGTGAGTGCCCGATGCTCCAGTTACCCTGCCTGTAGGAATTTATCCCAAGGAAATACTCAGGCAAATGTGCAACGAATGTTCATTGTGGTGGTGTTTACAATATACAGTGGCAAAATTAGGAAAAAGCCTAAATGCCACAACTGAAGATTGTGGAATACTATACAACTATTTATAGATGATGTGTGGATGATCTATACTTATTGGCATGGAAACCCATCAATGCCATATTGTTGAATTAAAAAGATAAGGTTAACAGTAGCATGTAAGATATGATCCCATTTTTGAAATGTAGAACACACGGATCTCTCTGGCTATAATTTGCATAGACGGATGTTTAATGAAACATCGCGAAAAAACTTCTGAATGATAAGGTTTCGGGTGATTATTACTTTCTTCTTTAGACTTTGATGTTTTTTAGAATTTTTTTATGAGGAATTTTTACTAGAGTTCTACAAGAGTATATATATGCCTTACTTTTGTAAAAAAATAAAATAACCCGTGGAGCCCTGCAGAAACTCTCCAGCTATCACATCCAGGCCTGATCCACCTAATAAGATGACATTCCAGGACAGAGAACTTTCAATTAGAACAGAAGACAGTTGACGGATGGCAGAGCCCGCTGGCCTATCTGGACTGATAGGATGATAACCCCTCGAGCGGACTGGCTGGCTTCGGACCACAGGGCTGGCTGCAGACCCCATGATCCCCAGCTACACTCAGAAGTAAACAGGAAGCAGAGCCAGCACTGAGAGCTGGCGGAGGACATGCCCTCCTGGGCCGAGAGCAGGGAGACCTGGCCTCTCGCTCCACACAGACTGGAATTCCCAGGAAGCAGGCTGCAGGCGTGTCTGCAGCCACGGTATGGATGCAAGCCGTGAGCAGAGCCCTGAGACCCCCTTGAGGAGGAGAGACACAGAGATTGGGGGGACATATCAGACAGATGGAGACACAGAGACAGAGACATCGAAAGAGACAGGGAGGAAAAGGATGCTAGACCCACTTTAATGCAGAGTCCTCTTCTCAGGAAATAATCATCAGAATTAAAAGTGCTGAGTTACCCCCACAACATGGGGACAGTGTTCGTGACCACTCACTGTTACCAACAAACAACTGATAGACACTGACTCCCCATGGATTTGCAGGAAGCCTTGGCTCTCCCGCCCGGGGTCCAGCACCCCACCTGGCTGGGCTCAGACTGGACATTGGAAAAAGAGAATCCTACCTGCCCTACTTACCACATGTGGGTTTTAAAAGGAGCCTGAAGGAGAACTTGGATGTGAAATCACTTAGAAATATAGAATGTCGTGCCCCTACACAGTATTACATTTGTATTCTAGAATTAGTTTAAGTAAACTAAATTCTATATTACTATGCGTAGGAAAAAAAACTCACAGAAATTCTCTCCCCAAAAATATGCTGTAGAAAATCTCACGAAGTATCATATTTATGAAATTTATTTAATTTTTCATTCTGTCATTGATTTATTTCTAAATTCTTCATTATTTATTGAGCCTTTCTTAGGTTCCATGCTCTGTCCTAGCCCAGAGGATGTTCCAGTAGTTGAGACACAAGTCCCTGCCTTTGCAGAGTCTGTACTCCACAGGAAACAGCGACCACTGGTGATTAGTCTGTAGAGAATGTGGCCCCACCGAGCCTATAGCAGCCAATTATCACGTGGATGATCCACACTGAATGAATGGCTATTACAGGCTGTTGCTATTCCAGGAGAGAGGGCAGAATGGATGCTTGAGAAGAACAGGAAGCTGAACTCCAAAAACCTGGACTCGACTCTGTCATGCTGACTTTCTGAGTCCACGCAACGCAGGCGTGCACACGCAGACACCTAGTCATCTGGGATGATCGAGACCTGACTGAAAAGGGGACAGCCCAGCCTGAGCCACCCGCAGCGTGTTTTCCAAGCTTGTATTTTTCCAAGGTGAGCATCTCTAGAGGCTATTTTGTGACAAAAGACACAAAAACTTTTATATATTACAGAAACATCTTAAAATAAGATTTATTAGAAGTTTTGTAAGTTTTTTTCTTTTCATTATTATGGTGCCGTTTGTGCAATAAATATTTTTAAGTGACTTTAAATCAAGGACTTGAGAATAAAAATTCTCCCTAATGTGACAATAATAGCCAATATTAGAAGTCACAAAACATCAACATATTACAAAGATATCTTAAAATAAGATTAATTTGAATTGAAGTTTTTAGTTGTTGTTTCCTTTTTATTATATTTGTGTTTGCCAGGCTATTTTTTATGCAATAAGTGTTTTAAAATAAATTTAAATTAAGGGTTTCAGAATAGCAGTTCTCCCTATGTGAGAGAAACAGTGAACCAACCACGAGCCAGCGACTCCTCTAACTGCTTTGCACTTATTAACTCTTTTGATCTTCACGGTCATTGTCATCCCCATATTACAGATGAGGAAGCCACCAAGACACACAGAGAGGTTAACTAATTCACCCGTGGTCGCACAGCTGGCAAGGGGCAGAGCTGGGATTTCAGCCCAGACCACTGGGTTCTGGCACGCGTGTTCAGCCCCTTTGTGACATGGCCTTGGACTGGGTATGAGGATGGAGAGCATGGTGACAGGTTCAGTACCTGAAGCCTGCCCTGTGGCAGACTCCATGCTGCGCTGCCTGCGTTCTCCTCTCTGATCCACCCACACTTCAGGGGGGCTACGTCCTGTGCTGATCCCCATTGTTGGACAAGGGGTGCATCAAACAACCTGCCCAAATCGTACCCCTCGTGCATGGTGAGGCTGGGAGTCACACCAGGTCTGTGTGATGCCTGGCCATGTCTTCCCATGGCTGCTGCCACTTCCACCCAACAAAACGTAGAAAAATAAAAGAGCATCACTGCATTAAATAATTGCACTTCTATAGCTTTGCTTGAGTCCTTAGAGAGGATAAATTTATGGGGAGGAAAAAAACCTACCTTAAAACAAAACAAAGAAAACCAAAAGCCCAACTTAGCTCTTCTACCAGGAAGACCCAGTTTCTTAGATCATCCGTGAAAACACTTGGTGTGCAAGAAATGACCAGACATGGTGGCCCACAGAAAGGCTGGCTGCAGGGATCCTTGCCCCAGCCTGCGTGGCTTCCAGGAGAGAATTAATCCAGGAATGTTTACGGAATGCCTACTAGACTATACTACCCTGAGAAAATATGCTTTGAACCCAGGAGACCCCGGATAAATAAATATTTGTTGGTTTGCTGGAGTTCTGCTGTCCCAAGTGCCAACTGGGAGGCCCCCACTGCAGAAAGCCCTCCTCCAGTCCCCCATTGAGCAGGGATGTCATGCTCAAAACACAGCTAGTGAAACCGGTTTGCGTGGAGCCAGCCTCCCTCCGTCCTCCCTCTCTCTGCAGCGTGCCAATGGCCTCTGGGTTGCATTAGGCTGCATAAATAACCGGTCCGTTGTCAGGTCCCCCTGTTGAGGAAAGGGCAGATGGAGAAGCCGAGGGTCGCGACCTTCATGTTTCTCCGCAGGAATCGAAACGCCCCCGATGGGGCAAGCAGGGCGGGGACGTGTTATGTTTGCGCTGGGGCCTGACGGGTGAGTGTGACTCCCGTGCGGGCTGCGGGAATGCTGGGGTTTGGTTTATAGCCTGGCATGTCGCGCTCCGTCTGCTCATCAGCTAACATCTGGTGGGAAACGGAAAAGCCCCACGCTGGGACTTTCAGGATGGGACAACTGGCGGGTTTTGGCAGCTCACCATTGGGAAAGGGCTTCTTTGCTTCTCTGTGCCTCAGTTTCCCTAGCAGTGAAAGAGAGGTGTGGGTAGTTCCCGACCCCTGTTAATGAGAGAGAGCCATGAACGGGAGTGTGTAAAGCTCAGGGTGCCAGGCACAGAGTAAGTGTTCAGCAAACAGACGTGTCACCACCCCCATGCCAAAGACAGAGTGACCTTCCTTTCTGAATCTGGCTCTTCCTCCTCAGCTCAGGGGTCCTGGTTTTGGGGAGGCGCATGGCAAGGCACACGGAAGACTGGATGTAATAACGCAAAATTCACAGCTTGTACAAGGCACTTCAAAAAGTGCATGGGGGACCGGCCCCGTGGCGCACTCGAGAGAGTGCGGCGCTCCCGCGTGGGTTCGAATCCTATATAGAACTGGCCGGTGTGCTCACTGGCTGAGCGCGGTGCAGGCGACACCAAGCCAAGGGTTGCGATCCCCTTACCGGTCACAAAAAAGACCAAAAAAAAAAAAAAGTGCATGGGAAGATTCGTATTATCTTTCAATTCTATTTTTCCATGAACTTTTCAAAGTGTCCTCATATTTCAGACTTCCCATCCCAACCCAAATCTGCTTCCTCAGACACAGGGACAAGCTCTGACCCTCAATTTGATGTGAGCGCCTTCAGTGTCCTCGCAGTTTTAAGTGCCTCTGTGCTATATTTCAGTGGTTTGAAAAAAAAGGAGGTGTGAGCCATCGGAGAAGGGAGGGAGGGAAATTGGAAAGCAGATCTGCTGTGCGCCCACGACGTGTTGTGCATGCGCCTCCCCTCTTTTAATTCACTCTTCGCACCCACCCTGGCGATAGGGTCGTTAGGCCCATTTTATGGATGAGTACATCGAGGTTCAGAGAGATCACACCTTGATCTCACCCCCACATGGGATCAGGAGAGGGTTCCAATCTCGATGGTCCAGAGAGTGGAGGCCCTGGAATTAAAACAACAATTATCTTGCATTCTTAAAGGCTTCCCACATGCTCCTTACCACTCCAGCCACCTCCTTCTCCACCACGTTGCTATGGGTTTGCACCCTCTGGACGACTTTGCAAGGTGCAGCAATACCTGTTACAGCAAGAAAAGGACGACAGGGTCCCTCCCCCAGGGAAAGACTTTCTTACCCTTGTAATTGTCCACTAGTAATGGAATACCATCCCAAGGAATGGAATGGAGTGACAGAAAGACCCTCGAGGGTCGGGCCATGTCTGTCCTCTCTGCCATCTCTTTAGTTCCCACCCTGGGCTACATGTGGAGATTCTCACCCGGCTGCTGGTTCTCCAGGCCTCGACGCATGCCACATGTGCAGCTGGCATGGGCCACCTCACTCACTCCTCCAAGCATCTCTGAGAGCTGGGTACACTTATGACACCCATCTTCCAGATGAGGAAAGGGAGGCTGGAGGACCGGGCAGAGGCCTCAGGGGAAATGGAGGCTGGACCTTAAAGGACAACCCAGAGTGACAGACAAACAGATCCTCACTTGAGGGCATTTTTTAAGGAGTTTCTGAGATCCAGATTCAGATGGAGCCCCCTGCAGAGGGCCGCTCTGACCGCAGGCTCTGAGGCCATCCAGTCTGTCTCCACGGGCGCCATCTATCCCACCAGCCTGTTTGATTGTCTCCCATGTTCTCCTCTGAGAATCTCACTGATTTCTTTGCTCTTTGTCTGCTTCTCCCTCCAGACTAGGAGGCTCGTCATGGTGTTCTCTCATAGTAGGCACTCAGTAAACGTGGGCTGAGCAGTGGCAGAGACTGAGGGAGCAGAGGGCAAAGGCTAGCCCACCCCCGGTTCCCCAGGGAGAGGAGCCCCCAGAGGCCACGCTGACACCCCCATTGCACAGGACCCCTCCTGCTCGCTCTCATCTGCAGAACTGCAGCCTCGAGGAGGCTTCAAAGCGCGGCTGCCGATGGATCAGCCTCCCCTCGGCCACGACAGCACCATCGCTCACCTCCCCACATAAACCCGCGTAATGAAGACAGATGGCCCCGGTCAGCGCCAGCCGCGCTGAGAGCCGAGCTCAGCTTTGCAGATGGGGCCATGGGCGCGGAGGCTACTCAGCCCATCCTGAAGCAGTGGTCTGGGTGCTGCAGGGGTGGGAGGCTGCCCACTCAGCCTGCGCCCCCCAGGGCTGATCAGTGCGGGTGAGTGTGAGGGGCCCAGTCTGTCCCATGGTCACGGCGCGGGCCTCCGGACAACCCCGCCAGCCCTACCCTGGCCAGTTGGCAGGGTCTTCATAAGGCTCCTTAGACAGGTGTTGAGACTTGGGAGCCCGCTCAGAGATGTGGGCTGTTTGGGGCTGGGGGTGGACTGGGGGTTGTTTAAAAGGAGGGGACTGAACAGTGAGGAGGAGCAGACACCTGGGTACCTTTCCGCGGCTTCTGCTCACCTGGTGCCAGCCAAGGGAGGTGGGGAGGGCCGTGGTGGAGGGGGAGGTTGTTTTTTAACACGCTGGTGGAGGGGGGGGAGGTTTCAGCTGTTAACAATGTCCACTAGAGATTGTCCCCTGGTGACCCTTTCAACGCTCATGGGCAGACACAATGTAAGCTTCCAGCCTCCTAGGAGGGGTCTGCATTTTGAAGGATGAATGAAGACAAGGACCTGGGGAAGTCACTGGGCCAGAGTCACAGCTGTCTTTGGACCAGTGGCAGCAGCCTGGCAGCTGTCCGTGCCAGGCAGCCTAGTGCTGTCCTCTCCAGGGTGTCTGAGGCTCAGGTGCTGAGAGGTCGGGGAGCTTTCCCAGAGTGACCAGGTGCACACGGCCAGGGCATGCCAGGGCTGGCTGTATCTGGCACACCAGCTGGTGGCCCTCATCCCCAGCCTCTGGAGGGGTGCAGACCACTTGAGTCCTTGTGGCGAGTGATGGGCATGGGGAAGCATCCAACCATGCTCCCTACACAACAGCTGCCGTGCTCACCCCAGCTCACAGACAGGGAAACTGAGGCTTCGGAGGGTGAAGGGATGTGCTCATGCATGTGACTCGGAGGCACCTGCCCCTCTGCTTCTTCAGGGGTACCTGGTTGGACCAAGCTCTGGCAGGACCCCTGGAAGTAGCAGGGTCAGCCTCAGGTCTGTAACATGAGGGGGTTTTAGAAACGTTTGAGTAGACGCCTCCCCAAATGTCCCGCAGCGCAGAGGAGTCACACCGGTGAGGCGAGGGTGTCCTGCGTGTGACTCTGCGTGTGTGCATGTGGCGTAGGCAGGGAGGGCAAGCAGACGCCTGTGTGGTCTGAGGGGGTTTGCGTGTGTGGTCCTCCACCAGCCCGGCGCTGATCATCTGTCCAAAGGCTGCTAACTGCCTGCCCGGTGACCAGTGTGTTTACTTTAGTCCTGTCTGCACTGACTGAACTCGGAGCCCTGTCTCCTTCCAGCTGGAGCTCCTCAGGGGGAGAGGGAGAGAGAGAGGGAGGGAGGGACAGAGGATTCTAGAAGAAAGAGATAAAAAAGAAAATGATGGAGCCGTGAAGCTCTGCAGTGGATCAGCCGTCTGCGGGGTTCCATGTAAATCAAGACAACCATTTACAGGCCATTTCACACCCGTCCTTCTCCACCACCTTCCAACCTCCCTCTGTGTGCCTCGTGCCCCCGCCCCACCCCGTCCCCCACCGCACATTTGCCCAGGTTCATAAATCGCCCCTGTTGAGTGCTGGCCAAAACGTTGTTCCTGTTCCTAACCACTGAAATAAAAATACGCGTGCTCGTCTGGTCTGGATGAGCGTGTGTCCGCGTGTGCGTGCATGTGTGCGTGCGTGATGGGCCTGTTGCAATGGTGTTTGCATGTCTGCATCGATGGGGAAGACACTGGGTTGGTTTGGAGGGTTTTGTCAAGTGTCGGCAGGGCCTGGTGGACCCTCCTCCATCCGTCGCACACAGAGATTTGCAGCCACTGTCCACCTCCCAGGATGTCTGCATCGATGGGGAAGACACTGGGTTGGTTTGGAGGGTTTTGTCAAGTGTCGGCAGGGTCTGGTGGACCCTCCTCCATCCGTCGCACACAGAGATTTGCAGCCACTGTCCACCTCCCAGGAATCTCATAAGGGTAAAACGAGCGAACGTCCTTTGGAGGTGAATGTGCTGTGTAAACACAGCGGGGACTGGATGTGTGACCCACCACAGCAGCTGCATGGGATGTCGTAGCTTCAATGGATGGGCACTAATCCTTTCCCTGTCTCAATGTTAATATTCACCTCTAGTTTATATTTTCCAAATTTTTTTATTTTCATTAATGATCTACTCCTTTTTAACATTTAGTTCCCATGAACCATCTCAAATACGTATCATAAGCAATGAGTAGGAATGAAAAGGGGCAAGAGAGAAAGAGAGAGAGAGGACTTTAAAACGAAGGTTCTGGAAGGTCTAGTTTCAGCAGATGTCAGACTAGAACTTTGTGTTAAAGAGAAATTAAGAGCTACGTGATACAAGAAAATGGTCGGATGGTATACGTGAAGAGGTTTTGTTCTTCTGAATATCCTATTTGTGTTTTCTTTAACCAAAAGGCACCCTAGAGATTATGTGGCTGAATCCCATTCCTTACACTCAGTTCCTCTGGGTTACACAAAAGCTGACCGAGGAACTGGGTCCCACACCTGGGGACAGAGCAGTGTACTTCAGATCAGGTAAATGACATAAATTGAATATAAACAGATGATGAGATTATGCCGCTTGTTTTACTAGAGAATCTGGTATGATTTTTATTGAGGTAAAATTCACGGAACAGAAAATTAACCATTTGAAAGTGTACAATTCAGTGGCCGTTTAGTGTACTCACGGTGTTTAGCACATTCACAGTACGCACCAGCCCTGTCTAGTTCCAAAACATTGCCATCATCCCAAACGGAAGCCCCTTACCTGTTAAGCAGCTTCTGGCCATGTCCCCTCCCCCAGCCCCTGGCACCCATGATCTGCTTTCTGTCTCTTCGGATTTTCCTGGAAAATCAAGTGTTTCTTATATACCGAAAGTACCCAATGAAAGTAGCTTAAATAGCTTAGCTGGGTTTTCTTTTCTTTTTCTTATTATGAAGATGACACATACTTATGCAGAAAATTCAACCACTACAAAAAATATGAAGACCTTTTACAAATTGCCCCCACCCTAGGTAGCTGCAGGCAGTACTCGGTGGCCCCACCACCCCAGACATCCCTTGGTATAAACACTCGCACAACACACCCTTTCAAAAGCTAGTGGAATCATATTAGACTGCTGGTTTGGAGCCTGATTTTTTTAAACTTAACAATATATGTCACGGACATAGCTTCATGTCAACACGTACCATTTTCCGTGATGGTTTTAATGTCTGCAGAGGGCTCTTTCCTGAGGACGTACAGTTGGTTTAACCAGTCCCCTAGGGAAGGGCGATTAGGTGCAAGCATGTAGTTTTCCTTCAAATGGATTGACTTTCTGGGCTGTGTTAATTGATTGGATTTAGGAGGCTTGCTCACAGGCTGGAGGGATTGAGAAAGGATTTAAGAAGTCTATGGAAGAATCCAGGACTTACTGACACAAGGAATGAGACGGAGTGAAATGCGGACACACCTGCCTGGTGCACCTTTGCAGATGTAGGTAAGGCGCAGAGTTCAGGGGAAGTGACGAGACTGATAAGAAGATCAGTGCCCTGGATCTGTGACCTGCTGGCAAGTGGACCTGAGAAGGAGGGTTGGCCACTTACCTGGCACGGAGCAGGTGCTGCTGGGAGCATCCTGGCTGTCGTAGGGAGGAAGCAGAGGCTGATGTGGCTCTGGGGTGCTGGGAGATGCTGGTGGTGTGTGTCGAGGGGGGGGGGTGCTAGAAAGAAAAGAGGAATTGCCCTTAAAGGGAGAGATATGTCCATTTTCCAGAATCCTCTTTACAGGCTTGTAACGCAACTCTACATTTTGCTTTGGTGACATATGTTGTCACACACTGAGATTTTTTTACACCAATCATTTTCTTCAAAGCTATCTCAGATACACACTCACCCTCTTCAAATTCTTTGAGGTCCAGAGTTTTGGCTCCTCTGGGAAGCCCTGGGCTGCCCTCTCTCAACACTCACATCCCTCCTGCACACAGCTTGGGACTCCTTCCCATCCTGTGGTTGAGCTTTTCCCGCTTTGTCGTCTTTCTGTCTTTCAGTTATGCTGTGAGCCCTGAGGGCAGGGGCTCGGTTCACAGGGCTCAGCCCTGGTGCTGTGCACATGTAAGAACACAGCAACCATGGGTCAGGGCATGGGTGGATTGGAAGTTGAGCCTTCACTCAGAGGCTGCAGCCCCTCAGAATCATCACGAGGGTCTGGAAGGTGTCCATTTGGGTCCTGCACACTGTTCACAGTGTGCAGCCTCGTGGACTGTCACGCTTCCAGGCATGTTCACTGTGCCACCCTGCCTCGGGTCATCCCACCATCAAACAGCCCCAGGGAGTGGTGATTATTGTCCTTCTGTGTAGGCGATGGGGACACTAAGGTTCAGAGATGTGAGATTATTCCCAGGGTGGGAACTTGGGGGTGAAGCAAGAGAAGGAGAACCTCACCCCAGGGGCACCACTGGAGGGGGCACTAACAAACTCAGTCATCAAGAGGAAAAATATAAATTCATGCAAAAGTAAATCCATGGGGAACAAAATATCAAATTTTTAATAAAGACAAATACAGGGTCAAGATCAGAGTAAAGTGAGAGAGAAGTCTTGGACAAAATCAGATCTCATCTTTATTTAAAATTTTGATATTTTGTGAATCCTGGATTTTTGCATTCATTTTGATTTTTTACATGTTGCATTAAAATATTAATTAATATTAATTAGTTAATGAAGGCTGAGTTTTTTGGAGCCCCTTCAATGTCGACCCGCCCAAGTACGTGCCTCACTCACGTCTTCCAGCGTTGGCCCTGCTGTGATGGTCTCGATGATCTCCTCTGAGGTCAACAGCAGGGAGTGCTGGAGTTGAGATTCCAGCCCAGGCTTGCAGCCACCAGAGCCTTCCAGCTATACTGTTGGTCCAGAATTGCAGCTGCCAGCAGGACACCTGAATCTCTCTGTGACATCAGTACTGACCTGCCAGGCACCAGGTTTCCCAGCAGAGCAGATGGAGAGAGGAAGTGGACTGTGCGAAGGTACAACAGTACCCAGAAGCACTCGGTCATTCTTTTGTTCAGCAGTTGCCCCTGTACCTCCAATGCCTGTCCGAAGACTTAATTAGACATTTCAGGTTAGCAATGAACTTAAAATTTCCTGGGGTCGCATTTCTATCAGTGCAGGATATTTTGTGCTGGGCGTAACAATGATTCCAGCTGAAATCCATATATTAGCACTGCTAGAACAGAGTTTTGTGGAGCAGAGTCATGTATTTATGTGAAATATACACTTCAGTATAGACTTCATCACAATGTTGATGACATTTTCCACTTTTACTTAAGGTATGATTTTTTAAAAACAAAAGTTCCCAAGGCCCAAGTCTTCAGAATCTGGAGAAGAGAAAGTTTATAGATGCATGGGAAAGTTCATTTATAACCTGATTTCACTGTTAACCACATAGTTTTGTCTTTTTTTTTAATGAAATAATAATTTTCTTAAGCCAAGACACTTGTGCGTGTGCACACACACAATCACACACACACACACCCCAAGATGGAGCTCTGTTTTGCTAAGGACACAAGCTTGCAGTATCAGCACAGCCCTGCCCTGCCGGCTTTAATTAAACTGATTGACCAATTCAGTAAAAACAACAACAACCGTGCAATTAGTTGGCTGACTTGAGCAGTTTCTTGAGCTGAATTTATCCTCCATTAAGACAGAGGGAGGAAGCAGGCTTGGTTGTAAGGAAGAGCGGGTACAGCCCAGCTCCATCCCGTCCCATCCCAGACTTGGCCTCCTCATCCAGAACATGGGGACCCTCTACTCTCCTTCCAGAACATTTGGATCAGATGGGGTGAGATGTGTAGCGCATTCAGCTCAGGGCCTGGGGCCAGCGGGTGTCAGTGTCCCCCGGCCCTCCTCCTCCTCAGCGTCAGACACTGTGCTAAGAGGAAGGAAAAAACCACCTGGTTGGTTAAAACATCCTTTTGAAAAAGTAGTATTTTATATTGCTTATTGATCACCTAGTATATGCAAAGAGCTCTGCTAAGCTACTACAGGAAATCCTAAGATAAACCAGATCCAGTCCTACGGAGATAACAGACTGAATTCCAAGGCACTGGGCAGCCCTCCTGAGGGTGCAGAAATGGCCCACCGCCTCCTCCTCCTCGGGGCTGCAATTTCCAATACCAACGTCTCCGCTTAAAAAGGTTCCTGAAGACGGACTTTCCATGTTTCTTTAAACTAACTTTATTGAAACAGTTTACAAAGTATTGCATGTTTATTGTAGAATACCTGGAACATACACAGCAGCACAAAGGAGGAAAACATTGAAACGCCACCACCGAGAGGTAACCACTGTTCACATCTTGGTGTTCTTGTGTGCGAGCTGCACACACCAGGGCAGAGCAGAGCCTGACACCAAGTGAGCACCTAGGAAGCTTGACTGTTGTGATTACTATCATTTACCTTCTCTCGTCCTTATGAAGACAGGAATGCATTGTGCATTTGCTGTTTTGCAAATTTCTTTCCTCATTTAATTGCCTGAACATCTCCCCCTACTCCTCCCTATTTTTCTGCAGTATAATTCTTCGTGGCTGCAGAGTAGAAAGTTTCTTTAAAACCCCAGCTTTCCCCAATTTCCTCTCCCCTAGACTGTAGAGCCTCAGTCAGTAGCGCCACGGTGTAGCTCAGCCGTCTCAGGAACAGCAGAGTGGGAATGTGGGGTCCCTCGGGCGGTTCCGAGCTGCAGGGGTTTGGGGAGGCTGCTGAGATATTTTGGCAAATTTGACATACATCTGTGCAATTCAGTGAAAGCAGCTTCTTATCAAAGCTGTGCATCCTGCAGAGGTGCCACCCAGGAGAGGGAAGGAAGGAGAGCTGGGACCTGGAGCTGCTGGGTTTTTGCAGCTCATGTTGGGCTGAGGGCAAACACTCAGGAGGCCGCCTCCCTCCTGGGACACTCCCGGGAGCAAGCGGCTCTTCCCGCTGCTCTTCCACCACCGCGGAGAGAGCAGCCGGCTTCAGATTGAAGGCGTTTCCCAGTGAAAGGCAAGGAAATCCAATTTCACTTCATTTGTGCCTTATGGGTCAAAATGGTGACTTCTGTAACAAGAACAGTGACACTCACACTGAGCCACCCTTACAGGAGCCGGGCAGCGAGCGCTCTAAGTGCTCTGACCTGAAGTCAGGCAACTCTGCAGCCACCATCCACGGAGCAGGGAGGACGTCTTTACCGCAGCAGAGACTGAATGCAGGTTTTCTGTCCTCGGAGTTTGCACCTAATTCCATGCCACCCCCAGGGACCCATTCTTGTTTATTTTACTTAGGAAAAAAAGTCATGTTTACAATATTACTGTTTTGTCCCCTCTTACTACAAAGCACCGAATGCTTGCTGCCCACGTTTCAAGCGTCCCATAGAGAAATGACTCACAATGAAGGCCAGGAGACAATTTTGTCCCCATCAACCCAGCGATGATCAGGGCTAACGACCCGGACGCTGCTTTGCAATATATTGTTCAGGGAGACAGAAAGTCAGAATTACGATTTCTTTGCCGAAGTAGAGCGTTTCTGTGCTCTCTGCCCTGAAACTGGCCTTTGTCACACTCCCCTTTCTTGCTAACCTGTTGTCCTCTCTGATTATAAGGGGTTTAATGAAACTAGAGGGGACAGGGCAGCCCCAGTGCAGACTGAGGACGTTTAACGAAGGAGTTTGTGGCCCGTTTCTGGTTTCTGTGACTTTAAACCTGGTCCCTCCTGGCTGGCGTCCCCAGCTGGGCTCTGCTAACACAGCCCCCTACTCTAGGGGCGGGGGCGGGCAGGTCCACGAGGCGTCCTCACTGTTAGGACAAATACCTGCCAGGCCTTCACTTTCCCTTAGAAGGTTCCCTGAGTGAAGCGTGAGAAACGCCACGAGGTGATCTTCAGGGTGGAACAAACTGCTTCGTGGCCATCTGGTTACAGACTTTTCTCTTTCTGGCCTGAAACACACTCCACAGACCCTTTCCTCATCTTCCTCCCTTTCCAATGACAACAGGACAAAATGGGACTGTCACTTTCGCCCTTTTTTCTCCTAGGCATTCGGCCCTCTACTAGCCGAATAAAAACGCCGCGTCACACACATATCGTGAAGTGTGTCGAGGCTCCACGTGTCCTCCGCACCAGCCCCAGCCGGCAGGGCAGGGGAGGGGAGCGCCGCGGGGGATGAGCAGGGACCCCCGGAGGGAGCGACGAGCGGAGGGAGGGACAGACCGGGAGTCGCCGGGTGGGCTGGAGGGGAGGCCCGGTAGTGAGCGGACGGAGGGAAAGTCGCGGGGCGGCGGGGCGCCACCCGGGCGCGTCCTCGCGGACGGGACCCCCGGAGGGAGCGACGAGCGGAGGGAGGGACAGACCGGGAGTCGCAGGGTGGGCTGGAGGGGAGGCCCGGGAGTGAGCGGACGGAGGGAAAGTCGCGGGGCGGCGGGGCGCCACCCGGGCGCGTCCTCGCGGAGGGCAGGATGCCCGGGAGACCCTCGTCGCGGGGAGCGGCGGGCGGTGAGTCCCCGGGGAGAGAAGCCGGCGGCAACGGGGGAGGCGGCAGAGAGGGGACAACAAGAGGGGAGAACGAGAGGGGACAAAAAGACTGGAGAGCCGCGGAGCGGGTAGCAGCGGCCCCTGGAGACCGACGCGTGGGCCTCCGCTCTGGGAACGCTGCAGAACCTCCCTTCGTCCCCCGCCTCGGGCTGCCGCCCCCAGGTCCTGCCAAGGCGACTCCCGCGCCCCGGCCGCCGCAGGAGCGGGGACCCCGGCACGCTCGGCTTTCCAAAGCGGGGCCTCCTGGAGCCCCGGACGCGGGCGCTGCGCACCGGGCTCCCCGCGCCCCACCGCGCGCCCCTCTTCCTGCCGGCACTGGGGGCCTGACCACACGGAGAGCCGCCACCGCGTTGGACGCGCACTCAGCTGTCCCCGCACCACGGGGTCTTCCTCGATGTTCGAGGAGACTGAGGCCGCAAGAGAGGGGCAAGGTGCGCGGGAGGAGGCTGCTCCTGACCCGCCTGACCCATCGGCTGGACCCCTTGTCCGCGGCCGCAGGGGTGTGATGCACGGGCGAGCTCACCTGCAGCGGGTCAACAGTCATCGACCCGACTCCTACGAATCACCCCTGACACTTCGCAAATGCAGATCCCAGTGCCCGGAGCCTGGACCTGTTGGATCGGAGCCGCCAGGGGAGAGGCCTAGGAATCGAGTGCGCTCCCCGATAACACTCACTCCCGGGGAGTTTGGGCCCCACTGAACTCCCGCGGTCCTCATCCAGAGGTGGATTACAGACCTGTCTACACAGCCCGAGAGCGAAGTTTTGGAGCCCGGGAGAGACTGGCCGGCAGGTTGGGAGTGGTGGCAAGGCTGGTCTAAACCCGAGGCGCATGGGGCCTCCTTGCCTTGCTAAAGCCAAGGCGCTCTACGCTTGTCCCCGGAGGGGTTAAGGCCCAGGGGTCTTTCTGCTGTCCTCCTCTACCTGTTCGAGGGTGAAATAATAATATAATTATAATAGCAGCTACCACCACGATTTAATTGCTTACTGTAGTCTAGAGAGCTAAGGCCTCTGTGAACATTGTCTTAATACTGGCAGCGACCTTGGGAGGTAGGTACTAGTGTTATTCCATTTACTGACCAGCAAACTGAGGCGGAACCAGGTTATCTAAGTTGCTCGAAGTCTGGCACTGGTGAGCTGGGGCCTCTCCAGGTCTGCCTGATGGTACCTGCATCCCTAGGGAAGGTGGGGACAGTGGTAAGCCAGGCCAGCCCGGGATGGGGGAGGAGGACTCCATGCATCACAGAGCCGATCACAGGAGGTGTTCTCAGGAGCCTTGGGTATCCTGGGCAACTTGGGGTCTGGAGAGGGTACCCCAGAGGCTACAAGGAATTAAAAATGAGCCTGTGTTATACACCAAGATCAAGGGCTCGGATCCCCTTACCCGCCAGTTGCCCCCCCAGAAAACAGTGTGTGGCTGAGGGTGGGAGTTGGAGGGTCCAGAAAGGGGAGAAGGGAACAGGGAGGGAGAAGGGAACAGGGGAGGGAGAAGGGAACAGGGGAGGGGTATTCATAAACCAAGTCCGGAGGAGGAGAGAGGTGATGGCTTCAGAATAGCGCTGCTGCATGGGGCCCTCCAGGCAGGCTGGATGTCCCGGGGCGTGATCAGACCCCAGCAGGGGCCAGAGTATGTGGCCTCAGCACCGCAGCCCCAACAGCGTAAGCCCACAGCAATGGCAGGGGTCCTCCCTGAGGTGGCACCAGGGCATCCTCCAGGTTTCTGGTGGCTGGACAGTTGGACTCCAGGGAGAACCGATTCCTGGACCCTTCCCCATCACCTCAATCAGTCCCCATGAGCAGAGAACCTCCACTTCACAGGCCGGGGGGAAGCTGGGACCCAATGAGGTTGATCAGGGAGTCTGAAGTTGTGAGCTGAATGGAATTAGCCAGGAGCCAGAGGCCTTCACCATAGGACCCCACAGTAACACCCAAACACTCACTTTTATAAGACACCACCTAAATGCCAAGAATTGTGCTCATAAGTTTGCCTTTTGACAAAAAATTCACAACAGTCCTGTGAAGTACTGTGAGTCTCCCCATTTCACAGAGGAGGAAACTGAGGCTCCGCCTGGCCAGCATCCCTGTGCTGGCTCTTCAGCATCTGTGCAGATGCTTCCTGCAGATCCCAGGTTTCTCCTACTTGGATCTTGCTGGACCCCCCTTCACACGGTGTTCGAGCGTGGCAGCTCGCATGGAGCATGAGGCAGACGGGCATCTGGAGCCCAGATCCCACCATCGGGCCCATCAGCCTGGTGGGTCTGGCCATACCCCAGAGAGTTTCTGCAGCTGGGGCCTCTGGCTCTGGCCCTGGCCCCTCAATTTCCTCCACAGCCTCATACCCAGCCATTTAAACATGGGCTGGAGGGAGAAGACTCTGCCTTCTCTTAAAGAACAGTCTCACCTTCTTGTTTGTTGAGGGAATCAAATAGCAGTTTTTAAACAGCGCCTGGAGGAGGATGACAGATTAGCTGGTATGTATCAATTACCACCTTGACAAGAACTCAATACAAGAACATTTAAAGTCAATGAAATCAGCATCATGTACCTTATAGGGACACAGCATCTGAACTCCAACTGGCCACCTGAATGAGTGAGGCAGTTTAGCCTCTGGGAGATGAAAGGCTGGTGCCAGCAGCATGATTAGGAATCTGGCATGTCAGAAGAAAGGTGCTTCGGGACTTCCCTGGCTTTGGCTGGAATCCAGCTGAGGTTGGGACTGTTTAACATTGCATGGAGCTGGCCCGAGTTTCCATGAACATTTCGAAGAAACAAACAGTCATAGGTATTTCCCTTGAAATGCAGATAAAGCACAGCACGTCTGCTTAGGAAAAGACAGAAGTGGGAGTTCAGCCTGAGTTTTTCTTGAAGATCCAGTATAATTACCACAGGCTGGGGTGATGGAATGTCCTACGTGAGAGTAATACATTTTCATCAATAACATACTAACTGATACGGAGTATTCCTTCTGTTCTGGTTATTATTGCTGTGTGACAAATTACCCAAAACTTAATGGCTAAACAGCTATATGATTTTGCTCATGACTTTGTGGGTCAGGAAATCAGGAAGGGCTCAGCTGGGTGGTTCTCACTAGGGGTCTCTGATTTGGTTGTAGCCAGATGTCGACTGAGCTGGACGTGCTAAATGGTGCATGTTTATAGCTGCCCATAGATGCTGGCTGGCATCTGGGAGCTCAGCAGGTCTATGGATCAGGCACCCACATGTGGCCTCTTCAGCACAGTGGTCTCAGTGTCATTGGACATCTTACATGGACGCTGGCTTCCCCCAGGACAAGCATCCCAAGAGGACCAGGCAGAAGCTGCATGCTGCTTCATGACCCTGCCTCAGAAGTCACACAGTGGTATTCCCACTGTACTCAACTGAATTGAACAAAGCAGTCACAAGAAGTGGGAACATAGATCCAACTTCCCAATGAGAGGAGAACATGTGGGATAGGAGATTTGGTTGTGGCTGTCTTGAATCTGTCTTCTGAGTATTTATCTAGAATTAATGAAGGCTATTCATGCAACTTGTGAGATGGGGAAATCAGCACAAGACAGGATGTAGGTTTTCTCAACTTTTCATGAGCTGCTATTCACACCATTTCAAAGCCTTGGCCACTATTGCCCACCAAATACCCAGTCTGGAGCAAAAGAGCACACCGTCTTAGGAGCAGCCTGCATGACTTGGAGTTACCTTCTCTGTCCAGGGAATAGGCACCAGGAAGATGGTAGGCTGGTAAAGGGCATGAATGGTCAAATGCCATTTTGTATGCATTTTTGTCATACCACAGGATGATCCAGTGAGGCTGGGCACCTAACAGGTCCATAAATTGCATAGAAAATCTAACTAACAAGAGGCACTACCTAACAAGTATTTGGCTCCCATAACAAGAGTCTGGAGGTAGGCAGCTCACAGCAGGTACAGCTGCCCGGCCATGCTGACAGGGACCCTGGGCCTTTCTTTTCACTTTGCTGTTTCCATCCTCGGGTATGTGACCTCATGGTTGCAAAAGGGCTGCTTCACCTCCGGAAATAGGTACCCATGGCCAACACCCTCACAGCCTTCCTGTTTGCCAGGTACTGTTCCAAGGGCTCTACATACATTAGTTCACTTAATCCCTCCCACCCCAACAACCTAGGAGGAGGATACTGTTTGATCACAGAAGCACTAAAGCCCAGGGAAGCAGAGTCACTTGCCAGGGCCATAGGACCCAGTGCTGAGGGTCAAGCTCAGGGGTCTCGGTCCAGACCATTGGATTTAACTTCCACGCTCTGCTGTCTCTATCAGGCAAACAGGGGGGGGGGTCCCAGAAACCCTCAGCTTATGCTTCATTGGCCAGAAATGTATCACAGAGCCACCGGAACTGCAGAGGAATCTGGGGATGCCATTGGACTGAGCTGGGCATATTGCTGCCTTCAAGCAAAGTCAGGCTTCTGTCAGTAAGACAGGTGAAGAATGTTGGGGGCAGCAAGCGGTGGCTGAAGTGCAGGCGTTTATCTTCCCAGGTCTTATTTTTTCTAAGTCCACCCTATGGTAGTGGATGGAGCCCAGAACTCAGTTCTTCAGAAGAGGTTTGGCCTGTACAGGGAGAGGACAGGTCAGCTCGCTGGCCAGCAGGAGCTCAGGTGGCTGTGGGTCGAGGCCCGGCCTGAGCCATCAGCTAGATGTGTTCGGCAGTGTCAGGTGGTCTCAACAACCCTGTTCCTATGAGCACATGGCAACCGCTGCATCATAAAAAAGGGTAAGCTGACAGCCCGGTCATCCTTCGCTGAAGCATTAGTGTGGGCATGCCAAGCCACACGCTGGCGCATGCGGGCGTGTGCAGCAGCAAAGGTGGCTGTCAGCCGGGAGCTCCTTCCAGCATGCGTATGGCCCCGAGCACCCCGCACCTGGGCATGAATCCTTAAGTGAGCAATGCTCTGTAGCCTTCCTTTTGTTATTTTTTAACTGCCCTACTTCAGAGTTCAGTTGAGTTATTTTTGCTTTGACATTTTAGTGAGAACAAAAACACTCAATTATCTCTGATTTCTGAAACAGCCCTTCCTTTCAAAAGGATTAAGATCTTTAACTCTGACATTCTGTGCTTGCAGGCTGGGTCTGAGAGCAAGTGGCTGGGATCTAGAAGTCCTCTGTCATCTTGCTGGAACCATTTAACTTTGTGGATCCTTCATTTTATCCTCTGCAGAATGGGTACATGATGCCTCCTCAAATTTAGCACTTGCCAGAGGGAGACTGGATGCACTTGGGGGGCATCTGCTGTGTCCCAGCCGGCACGACCAGCTGCTTGGGCTGAGGGATCTTTCATCCTGCAGACTGTTGCATCTGCTGACTTTGGTGAGGATTCCATTTCTGCAGCTGGCTGTTTATGGAGAGCCTGAATGCGAGGATAGAGCCACAGAGCTCTTGGGTGGAGCTCTGGCCCCTCTATTTTCTGGTCAAATGGCCCTGGCTTTGTCCTTTTACTTCTCAGTCTCCATTTGGAGATGCGCCCCCAGTGGCTGCTCTGGAGCTTCTCGATGGAAGAGACATGGCCTCTGCTTGGAAGGGAGGCTGGCACTGGTCTGCAGGCTGGGGAGGCAGAGGAGAGACCTTGTTGCCACTTATTTATTTACTTCCGTGAATAGCTGATTCTTGAGCTTGGAGCAAAACAGCAATCAAGAACTTTCCAAAGCAGAATGAGAAGTAAATCATCCACCCCAAACCCCTGTTATCATTAAGCCAGTCTCTCTGGAATTTGGAATGTCATTTATCCTGCCGTTGGCAGCCATCTGCTAGGTTCACTAGCTATGAAATAGACTTCACACTGGAGGAGCTGCACGCTGGGTGCCTGTAGGAGTGTGAATTTAACTCCCTTTCACATTTGAATGGTATTCAACTGCTTCTGACTACTGTTGTGAGCTGATTAGCAATGATGATTCCCTTTCAAATTCACTCTCCTGCTCTGACTTCGCTTAGAAGAGCCTGCTTTTAAGGCACCTACACTGGTGACTTGGCAGTAACTTCAGCTCTCTTTGTGGGAGATGCTTGGAGACCAGAGGATGCTTGTGGCTTGTGTAAACATCAGGGGGGTAAGCCACATGACATCAGCTCTGGTAAAAATTTGGTGCTAATTCTTCATCAATCAGTAGTTTTCTTTTTTTCTTTCATTGGCCAGTACCAAGATGCAGTTTGAACCGGTAGATAGAAGTATGCACCTATTAGAGAATCAAACCAAGTTAGAGAAGGATGGGAACACAGTTTTTCTAAAAAAGAAAGAAAGAAAGAAGAAAAAGGAAAAAGGAAAAAAAGGAAGGAAGAAGGAAAGAAGAAAGAAAAGAAAGAGAGAAAGAATGGGTAATATCTAGATGCATGTGCAGTGAGCTCCCTGTCAAATCTTCTCTGGCGTAATTATTGCCAAGGTCTCTCCTGGCTTTCTGCAGTTTTATATTTTGCCAAATTAATTGTGGCACATTTAATCATTAAGAAAGTATTCCAAAAAGTTCATGGAAAGATTCACATTATCTTTAAAAAAAATTTTATTGTCCGGGCCGGCCCGGTGGCGCACTGCTACAGTGCGCCGCTTGGGAAGCGCGGCGGTGCTCCCGCCGAGGGTTCGGATCCCACATATAGACCGGCCGCTCACTGGCTGAGCGGGGAGCGGGGGCAACACCGAGGGTTGCGATCCCGTTGCCGGTCACAAAAAAAAGACAAAAAAAGACAAAAAAAAAATTTTTTATTGTGGTAAAGCATATATAAACATGTGTTATCTTTTAATTCTATTTTTCCATGAACTTTTTGAAGCACCCTTGTATACTTTCTAAAGGGAAAAAAATCATGTTTAAGAAATTAATATACATGAATAATATGTCAAAACATCCCATGAGAAAAATATTTTCAGCTCTTTGAAAAGACCAAGTATGATTATATTGATAGGAAAAAACTCAACAAAGGGTAAGTATATTATGAGTGGTGGATTAAAGGGTATAAAGCTAAGTGACTTTATAAGTGACTCAGTGCATACTCTACGCACATGCTGAAACAACACACTGTACCCCACAAATATGTACAAACAAATCCTGTAAATCAACTAACATTGTTAGGATATGTAATGCATATATTATTGTGTACATTATTATCTGCATTATGATGTTTATAATATACAACAATTATTATAACTTTCATTGATTAAGAATAGATACACATAATATCACAATATTAATTATAACTTACCTTGATTGGTTGACTTTTAAATGCTGAGGGCTTTGCTTCTATCTCTCTATATAAACCTAGTTCTAGCCTTATGAAATGGATACTATTATTATCATCTTCAATTTATAGATGAGGGAACTAAGGCCCCAAGTGGAGAAGTCATGTACTCAAGGTGGCAGAGCTGGGACTTGTAGCTGGACTTCTAACTGCAGGTCAAAGAGTTTCCGTGGGACGCTGTCCACAGACAATCATTTAAAACCGTATTCCTGATTCATAAATTTTCATGTAGATATGTCTCATATGGACTCACTTATCCTGTCTTAATATAAACATCTGGCAATTCAGTTCAGGAAAAACATACCGAGAATCTCCAGGTGCCAGGCAAGGTACGTCATCCATTCAAGGCAGCATGGAGATGCACCGGATAAAGTCCCACCCTCTGAGTTCTCGGTGTGTTGTTCTGTGGAGGGCTCCACAGGTGGATGCAAAGCCGTGAGAGGACAAATGCATACACACTTCATTCATTCATTCATTCATTCATTCATTCATCCATGCCCGAAGCTTTCATTGCACTCACTGCCCCTTGGCAAGCGTTGCACCTGCACCTCCTGCCCCGAGAGCATCCACGCAGCCAACTGAGGAGACAGGTCGCTGCTGCAGCCCAGCGAGCCCAGAACTACTCAGGGAGGAGGCATGGCCCTTCCCAGAGGAAGGAGAAAGAAGCATGGGGGTGTCAACAGTGGGAGCAGAAGCGTGGGGCTGGAAGGGAATGTATGGCCTCCCAGAGCTCTGGGCTCCAGATTTTTGGATTTCACAAATCATGACAATTTCCCTTCAAAATGAAAAAGAAATAATTTGGGGGAGTCTACCTAGAGTTGTGAAACTTTTGCTTTTGTTTTTGCCAACCGTGGGCCTTAATCTTGCCATCTGCTGCTGCCGTCCTCTCACCAAGGGCAGGTTAGCACTCCCAGACTAGAAAGGACAGGTCTCATGTTCCTCCTCATCTCCTGTCATCTCTCCTCATAGCAGAGACTCGTCCACCTGAGTCCCCTCGCCCTTACCATGATGACGTCTGCCTGCCCAGCTTCCAGCTGCCAGCACTTGTCTTTCTCTGTTTGGGGCCACCTCTGGACTTGGCTGCTGGCCTGGCAATCTGGAATTCCTGGGAGGTCCCACACACACACATGCATGCATATGCACACACACGGGCACCTGTGACCTTTGATCAGTGACTGTCCGGAGTTGGTGTATAAATATTTCAACTGCCTGAGCTGGGGTAACTCTGAGTGTTCATCTACACTGGCTCCCAGAGTCTCCCACCAGGGTTGAGCTCAAAGGCCCATTTTGCTAAATGTCCCAATGTCCCACCCATTACCAGCTGCCCTCTGTCCCCATTTCTCTTCCTCACACATCCACTGATTTTCCTGGGATGGTCAGCTAAACATACTTCTTCATGCAAATCCTTGTCTCTGCATCTCTTGGGAGGGAACCCAAATTAAAACAGTTTCTGAGAAATCTGGCTGCCTCTATCAGGCGGGGAGTCTTCCCCAGGCCAGCCCTCCATGTAAATGCTCCTAAAAAATAAACAAAAGTGCAGACCCACAGCCTCCTGGCGACATTCACAATGAGTACCATTTCATGCGAGACTCAGGGGACGTCGCAGATGCAATCACCCCCCGGAAGTTGCCCAACTCCAGGTCCTGGATCCTTCAAAAGGGTTTGGTTTTTAGCAAAAAAGAGACCCGCCCACCTGGCCAGGGCACTTGTCAGCGGGTGCCAACAGCTGAGACTTTGTAAAAAGGAACTTTTAGCTGATGGTGGGACAGGGGTCCTGGGGGGAGACGCTGCCTGAGAGGCAGCTGTTTGTCTCAGGCAGGGTACTTCTCCACCCTGGGGAGGCCTGCTCATCTCCACCCTGGGGGGCCTGCTCATCATTCTGGGTGATGGGAAAAACTGATTAGATATGCTGGAAATTCATGAGCAAGTCTCCATGTCTGGGCACTGTGGAAGGACTTGTTAACAATGGACCCTGCATCCAGACGATGGCAGAGGCAGGATTCCTACTCTGGGTCTCTCAGTCCTGAATGTCCACAGTGGCATGGAGCAAGCAGCACAGTCGAGGACTGTGTAGGGCAGGATTCTGTGCTTTTGGTTAAATTAGGGCAGTGGAACATACTGTATTGGATAGCTTAATAACCAACCATAAAAATGGAGAGCCAGGCTCAGGAAAAAAGGAAAAAACCAAATAAAACAAGCAAATACTAGAGTCTAAGAAACAGAAGCTGTTCGATGGTCCCTGCAGGTCACCACTGCTAGCATTTATTGCATTTAGTTGGACACAGAAGTATATAGTGCTCACTGTTACTTATATGTGTGTGTGTGTTTAATCCTCATAACAACCCCATGGGGCAGTAATATTATTACCCTCATATAATAGATGAGGAAACTGAGGCACAGGAAGTTTCAGATAACTTGTCTGAGACTGGCAGCAACCAAAGTAAGAGGCAGTAGAGTTAGGATTTAAGCCCAAGCAGTTTGTCTTTGGGATATTATTGCTTTTCTCTCATTAAAATAAAATAAAAATGGGAGATCTGGATATTAGCTTCATGGAGGTCTTCAAAAGTCTTTCTGCCTACTTTGTGAGCTTCTTTCTTTAAGATCTTGAGGTCCGAGAGGGCTGCCGGAGCTCCATCCATTGTGACCACATTCCAGGCAGAAGAAAGTGGTAACAGGAGGAGAAAGATAAAAGGCAACCCCCTCAGATGAGTCATTCTTTGAGGATTTTCCTGGAAGTCCTGCACAATAGCTTTTGCTTATATCTCAACAACAATGCTAAATAGGATAAAAATAGAATAGTAAATAGAAACCCTTGTACCTGCCTCTTTCCTTTTGCAGGAACCAGGTAGTAAGAACCACATGAAATTGTAAGAAAATCTGCCATACCTTGGTTAATACTTGAATCCTACATTTAAAAATGCTTTGGAACTAGTTACCACAATCACCCTCACTATGTAGGTATGAAACACAATTACTGGGATGCTGGTGGATGTTAAATAATTAGAGTGAGCTGGTGGAGACCTTCTAGTTTCTGTGTTTAGATTAAATCGGCATTACCAATTCTCCATGGCAAGGCTTGCTTTGAAGTTCTTATTGATATAATTAAGTGAGCTACTTTGCAAAGAAGACTCGCCCCTGTTTACTTTTCCACCCCAGGAGACCAGCAATTACCTCCTCCAGCCCTGGGAAGGTGTGAGAGCCAGACACAGCCCCCTGCTTTCGAACTACGTCAAACAGGCACGCCCCCCACCCCCCCAGCTTGGAGTGAGAAGGATTCTAGTGGAACACAGAAAATGAATAATTTTCAGCTCCACCCAAGCTAGAACTTCAGAGAGAGCTTTAATTTTGTTGCTGTTTTGTTGAAAAAGGTTGTGAATTTTCAGAACACAGCACAGAACCAAATTCCACTGGAAGCACCACATTATTTCAAGTGGATGTCTGGTATTTGTCCATTGGAACAACTTCACCACACAGTGTCTCTGGCATCTTCAGCAATCTGGTGTGGCTGTTTTGCTCCAAGTTTGGGATGGGCTGCATCCAAGCTGTTTGTTTTTGGCCCCTGAGCCCAGGGGAGCAAGACCCTTTGCTAGTCATCCACGGACCACATTCTGAAATGAAGTTTGAATCTTGAAACTGTCTCTAGGCTGCTGAGTCATCTTGGGCAGGGTGGCTTAACCTTTCTGGACTCAGTTTCCTCATCTGTAAAGTGGACCTATTCATAAGCCAGAGCTGTTTCCAGCCTTTTATTTTGATTAGCTCTTTAGCCGTGCAAAATCAAAGCAGGAAACAGAGGGTAAGACTGATCGGGAGCAAAGAGCTTTCCCTCCCCCCATAAGCCCTACCACCATCCTCGCATTTTTTAATTCCCCACTTCAAATCATTTTCCCTTCCCCAGGATGGTCCTTCTAGGCAGGAACATCAAGTTGACTGAGAGAGGACCCTCCCCCATCCCCCACATCAAGAGTTGACTGAGAAAGGACCCTCCCTCACCCCCCACATTCCTCAATGGGCATTCGTTTCCCATTGAGTCCAGCTCAAGGAAGGTGACAATGATGTCATTAAGTGTGCACAGGCCATGCTGCATGCAAAGATTCAAATAACTGGGTGGAAAATGCTTAAAGCAAGAGTTTGAGTGTTGTACAGACATAGTTTTAGAGACAGTATTAGAGAGTCCTGCCTGTGCCTTTGAATCAACTTCCACTGGGGTTTTAAAATTTGATTTCTTTGGCTGAGATTCAGTTGTTGGCTTAACCACAGCCTCATGAAATATTAACAATTTCCCCACTGGAAATCATGTGTATGTGCATATGCACACATTTGACACATCATTTTATTCCAGAAATTCTAAGAACACTGTGGTAGAGTGTTCTAAGAATACTGTCGGGCCGAGCCCGTGGCGCACTCAGGAGAGTGCGGCGCTGGGAGCACAGCAGCGCTCCCGCCGCGGGTTCGGATCCTATATGGGGATGGCTGGTGCACTCACTGGCTAAGCATGGTGCAGCCTGTCTCAAAAAAAAAAAAAAAAGGACAAAAAAAGAATACTGTTGCTATGTGCTGGGACCCTGGCCAAGCATATCTCTTTGAATCTTCACGATACCCTTACAGGTTGGGTTTGTTTTTACTCCTATCATAGAGACAAGGAAACAGGTCAGACAGGCCAGCTTCCTCTTGCTGGCGTCACATGGCTGGTCAGGGGTAGAGTCAGATCCAGTCCCAGGCTCCATGCTGCCGCTTAGATCAGGGAGGGATTTAGTCAAAAAGATAGTGCCCTGATTCCGGAAATTCCCCTAGGAGGCTCATCCCTGTTGGGCAAAAGCCTCCTCCTTCCTCAATAGTAAGTGAGGACAGGCCCATGCTCCCGCATTTCTTTGGCTTGTCCCCAAAGCCCACCTTGGCCTGCCTTTCAGCAGCCACTTGTAACTTGGCAATGTACCACATTCCGTCATCTCTTATGCTTTTCCTTTCTGGTACCAGAAAACTCAGGGCTGTCACCCACTCTCCCTTCCTCTTTCAGCAGCTATGGGAGCAAGGCCGTCTTTGGTAGCTGAGTATCAGCATTCTCCAGGCACAGGGGTCTGCCTCTCTGGGCAGTCTTCTCTCCGCACCTTTATTTAAGTAAAATTGAAAGGAAATGTTACTTGAGTAAAAGCAATGAGTGAGGATGGGTGAGGTTATTCTGTAGTGTTTATTATCCCTAATGTTTTAGTGGCTGAACACAACAAAGGTTTACTTGTCTGGGCAACCCTCCACCTGAGAGCTCCTCTGTGGGGGATCAGCACAACAGGCTGCTTCCATCCTGTGGCACTAGCTCAGCATTAAGTATCAAGTCTTGCCACAGGGCCAGGAAGATAGCTTTGGAGGGTCTTTCATAGGCAGTTAAGTGCTCTGACCAGGAAATGATGCATCCACCAGGAAATGGTGTATTCACCAGGAAGTGATGCATCTACCAGGAAGTGACACATCACCTTTCCATGCAGCCCATTGGCCATAACTAGTCACATGGCCCAGAGCAACTGCAAAGGGTGCTGGGAAATGAAGTCCTCCATATGTCCAGAAAAGAATAAAAATATTGGTCAGCTTCAGCAATATCTACCACAGGGGTTATATAAATAAGAAAATATCTTAAAGTTGGAAATTGAATGATTAAAATCTGGGAAACACTGGATTATTCTCAGTACATTTGTATCACTTGAAAACCCTTAGGCTAAATTCATCTCAATAAGCTTAAGCAACAGGGAAATGTAAGTCCAGGGATAGTGCAGGTTTCTGGTTTGGCTCAGGTTTCTGGTTGATTCTGGCATTCTGCAATGTCATGGAGAACCTGTGTTCTTTCCATATTTCCACATCTTTAGTCTTGACTCCATCCTCGGGTTGGTCATAATTGTTGCAGCAGTTCCAGGCCATTGGGCAGGAAGGGGACTCTTTTATATCCCCTCCATTACATAAAGGAAGCATTTCCCATGTCTCATTGGACAGAATTGGGTCACATGGCCATTGCTAAAATAATCACTGACAGGGAGAGTGGGACAAATATGATTGGCTAGGACTAATGAGGATTTATTCCTGAGCTGTGTTGGAGTCACCTCCTCGAGGGAAGGAACTTAAGCCAAGTTGGGGTTTTCTTAGCAAGACAAAAGATAGGGAAACCCCATCTGGTATAGACACATACGTACGTACATAGAGATTCAAACTTCTGAGTGAATTGAGCCTAAATTTACTGATGTCCAGGAAAAGAGTGGTTGTTAGGCATTTGTTCCTGCTTAACATATCCAAAGACATTGCTTACTTTGATATTCCTTACATAATTGCTGAATCTCTCCCTCTCTCTGTCTGCATTGAAATAACATACAAGGCATCACCTTTTAGCAAACTGATTAAGGAGTTGACTAAAGGGCCTGCTGTGGGCCCTGTAGTCTCCAGTTGTCTAAGGCAATAATGTGCTTTGAATGAATGAAACAATCCTCCCAGCACGATAGTTTAGTAATTACCCAAAGTGGGTGAATCTACATTACAGAAGATGTCCTGTACCACCTGATTTGGCTGGGGGCATTTGATCAGGTTTACCCCGTGTGTAAGTGTCCTCATTCCCTGTGGAGCTGTAGAGGTGAGTGGTGATGCAAGGACACCTCTGGGTGAGAGCCTAGGGGCTTGGAATTCAGTCCAGTTTTCATGTTCCAGACCCTCCCGATGCTCAGGTTCTTCATTTGTAAAATGAGGTCCCTTTGAGGTGAAAAGTTTTGCAGCTCTGGAATCCGAGGACATAGGAGGAAATGCAGAAGAGGCTGGAAGGGTAGTGATGTGGGACTCACCTGAAAGGAGGTGGCAGCTGTGGTCACCATGGGAGAGAACGAGAGGGCAGAGGACATCATAACCAAGCCTTGCCTTCCTCGTCCAAACCTTGGTTGTGCAAGAAACGTATCCTTAGTTCATTATAACTCAAGCTGACTCCAAAACTGAGCTTCTGTTCCACTGAATCACAGTCAGTTCCTGGCTCTCCCACTCACCTTCACTGGGGCAATATTTAAGATTTATGGTGTTCATGCAGTTCCAAGTATCAGAGGGAGACATACCTGCCCTAGATGTGAATATGCACTGAGATGCCTCTGAGTTGTCCATCCTTCCTGTTCACTTGGCCCTTCAAATGTGGTGATTATTTGCATGCCAAGCTGGGGGACGCTGGAATTCTGCAAAGCCATATGTTGTCTTACCTGCTTGGGTCCGTTCACGGGCTTTTCCTCTCTGGGTCTGACTGCTTGCAAGCAGGGAACAAGCTCTAGTTTGCATCATTTAGGAAAAAGATTCAGCTTATATAACAGAGACCCAAATTAACAGCAGTTACACCAGACAAAGGTTTCTTTCTCTCTCCTGTTAGACACAGGCCATCCAACTTGAACTTAACTACTAGGGGAAGGGTATCAGAATTGGGGAGGTCAGGTCATTGGGAGTCCAGGAAATGGGAAGGCTTGTCCATGGGTGCTGGACATGGGATGAAGAGGAGGACGATGGGAGCAGGGTTAAAATCCCTCTAGTTGGTATAGGAAAGATGGTGAAATACATCCACGGTGGTGATCTTCAATATCAATGAGATTTCCAAGAGATGGTTGAGATGGAAGACAATTTAGAAATGGTGATGGTGGGGGAGGAGCATGAATAAGCAAATATTTTTCTTTTTGTGCAATTACTGAAAGGAATGGATTCAGCATTCCCCAGTGGGGGACTCAGGGAAGCTATATAATCAGGAGAAGCAGTTTCAGTCCATAAAAATTTCCAGCTTCTTCAATTAAGTTCAGGCGTTTTCAGCCCATTAAGAACCACCTCCCTTCTCACACCAGCCTATCCTCAGACGAAGTCCAAAGTTGCCTCTGGGGTGAGCTAAAAGATGCTCAGAATATTTTCCCGGCTGCACCAATCTCTTAAGCCCAATTGCAAATACTAACTAAAAGAAAACTAAGTCCTGGTTTCCAGACTACCACAGCTTTACCCCCTTTGGCCTCTGTTGTTGATGACTGGGAGGCCTCGGTTCCTGGAAGAGACATCCTCTTGTGTAAACAATGCTGCCACATCCTGATGTCATGGCTCTGGATTTTATAACTTCCAGTTTCTGGTCTCTTCTATGGGACTTTCCAAATTCTGCCCCTTTTCCCAAATTTAATGTGGAAAAATCAATTTGAAGTCATAGAGATTTAGAACCAAAGGAAAGTGTAGAAGACTCATTTATTTGAAAAATTTTGTTCTCTAATAGCTTTGATGAAAGACCAAAAGGAAAACTGGTGGAATGAAAGGCAGAGGAAACAATTAATAATTGTAAAAATTATTATTATTATTATTATTATGTGGGGATTACTAGTGGGCCAGGCATCATGCCCATCAGTTCATACACATGATACCATCTAACCACAACTGTGCTGTGAGATGGGAGCTGTTCTCATATCCATATTACAAATGGTGGGGGAGTGGGAGCTGTCATTTATTTTCAGTTGCGTTGATTGATTGATTGATTGATTGATGCAATATTCATCTTCTGTGCAGAATTCATACCTTTTGCATTTAAAAGTCAGGTAGAAAGAGATGTATTACAGTCTCTTGTTACAGTCTGTTTCTGTAACTTTCCACCAGATAGCAAGCCACCAGGGCAGCAATCTTGACCTTCAGTTCTTTGCCCCCTTCTGCTTTCTCTGGCCCTCTAAAGACCTCGGGGTGCCTAGATCTCCTCCTCTACGTGTTTGCTCTCCTCAGAGATTAGGAGTTTTAGCATGTGCTGATGGATTTTCCTTGTGCCACCCAAGAAGTCATAGACCAAAGGGAGGTTAAAATACCTCTCTCCTCGGTGTCTTTTCAGGAGGGGACTAAATGATGGAAAATGAACATGAAATGTCATATGGCGAAACCTTGGGTCAGGTGGATGCTGACGCCTCCTAAGGAAGTGGTCAAAGCCCACGCTTTGAGTCAACCTGCAACTGAAAATAGGTTTGGAGGGTATTCCCCAGAAAAATGTCAGACAGTGTCTTGGTGACCAAGGGTCTTCTCAGCCATGACTAACTCAGGAAGGCTGAGTGGAAGGTTAGTACATCTTGATCCGGAAGGTCCTGAGTACAGCTGTGAATTTGTCACTGAGAGAAATGCTGATCAGTCATGTTGGTAAATGTCCCTGCAGCATGGGTGATGGAGGCAGCTGGGTGGAGAAGTAGGGACTGAGAAAGGAGACAGACTTGGGTTCAAGTTTTCCCTCTGGGGAGACTTCTGGTTCCTGGCAAGATGGAGTAACTTCATTCCTCCAGGTCCTACCTCTTATACTAAAAATGACAGACAGAATACAACCAACAGACACACAAAAACTCTGAAACATGGAATGAAGACGACATTGTTTAGGGACCCCAGAACCTTACAGAATGACTCAGCAGCAAGTCCCTGAGTTTCCTTATTGCCACCCATATAGCCCAGACAGCCCAGAACCACCAACAGCCCAGACACAAAATACTCCTAGAAAAGCCCATTTCCCCTGGTCAATATAACAATGACAGAACGAAAACCTTCATGACCATACCGAGCCTACCCCAACCACCAAACACCTATGGAAAAGCTCCCTCTCCCCCTACAGTTTGAGAGGGGCTGAGTGGGGAGTCAATCTTCTGCCCCCATCCCAACCTCATGGAAGCAGCACTCCAATTTTTCCATACAGTGGTATTGGCAGAGCCCGGCAGAAACCTAGTCTTCCATCCTCTGCCCAGTAGGAGCAGACATTGCTCCAATTCCCCTGTGGGAATGGTGTTGGTGGGCTGAGTGGGGAGCTGAACCTCCACCCCCATACAGCAGCAATGAGACTGAATGAGTCAACCCTCCTTGCTCCCGTCCCCACCTCCTAATGTCAACAAGGCACAGTGGGGAGCTTACCCAGCATGGATGAGGCTGAACAAAGAGGTGTGAGTATAGGAAGGGCTAGTCCATGCTCTAGTCCCTCCCACCCCACCCCTGATATCAGTGGGGACCAGTAGATAGCTGAGCCTCTTCCCCATCAATGAGGCTGAATGAAGATGCTTGCATCAGAGCTAGTCAGCACTCTGCCTCCCCACCCCTGGTATCTACGAGCTTACTCCCCCAATTGGTAACAATGAAGTTGTTTGAGCTGGTGTCAGTGGTACTGAGGGGAAAGCTGAATTTTTACCCCACTCATCCACCGTGAGGTGATGTGAGTTACTGCTCCACTTTTAACAGAGCAGGTCAGTGAAGCCCAGCTGAGAGCTGAACATCTGCTCCTACCCTAGATCTAGATGCTACATTCAGGGTGACTGCCTGCTAAAAATTATTAATAGGATCCAGAGTCTCACAGCGTAATTCCCCAAATGTTCAGGATCCAAGCAAAATTCACTCATCATCCCAAGCACCAGGACAATCACAATTTGAATGAGAAAAGACAACCAGCCACCACATAAAATGAGATGATCTGGGATTATACAACAAGGGTTAAACAGTGATAATAAAAATGCTTCAGCAAGCAATTATGACTATATTTGAAACAAATATAGAAATAAAAAATCCCAACAGAGAAATAGAATATACAAACCAGAACCAAAAGGAAACTATAGAACTGAAAAATACAACAACCAAAATAAGAACAGTATATCGGTGCAAGAGCAGAATGAACATGACTTAAAAGAATAAGTGAGCTTGAATATAGAGCAATGGAAATTATCCAGGTTAAATGACAGCAAGAAAATAGACAGAAAAAAAGCCTCAGGGACCTGTGCTATAATAAAATATATCTAATATTTATAATATCAGAATTCCAGAAGGAGAGGAGAAAGAGTGTGGGGTTAAAAAAATGTTTAAGGAGATAATGTTTGAAAATTTCTCGACTTTGGCGAAAGGCATAAACCTAACAGATACAAGAAGCTGAGTGAAACCCAAACCAAATAAATCTGCACTAAGGCTATCGTAATCAAACTTCTAAAAACTAAAGACAAGTAAATAATCTTGGAAATATCTAAAAAGAGATGACATTATCTATCAGAGAACATCAATTCAATGACAGAGTATTTCTCATCTAAAGCCACAGGGGACAGGGAAAAAAGCAGCACAACATTTTTCAAGTGATGAAAGAAAAGAACAGCCAATCACAACTTCTATATCCAGCAAAACTATCCTTCAGCAGTACAGAGCCAATAAAGGGATGCTCAGGTAGAGAAAAACTAAGAGAATCCATCTCTAGCAGACCTACCCTAAAAGAATGGCTAAAGAAAGTTCTCTAAGGAACCTCAGAAAGTAAATAAGAATGGATAAGAGCAGGGTTAAATATAAATAGACTCTACTTCTCCTCGTGAGTTTCTTAGATCATATTTGATAGTCAAAAAAAGTTACAACACCATCTAAGACAGTGCTCAATGTAAACAGGGAGGGTAAAGGGACCCAAATAGGAGTAAGTTTTCTAAGTGTCACTCAAAGCAGTAATATTTTTATACTAGTGACTGTGATAAATGATGTAAGTATATTGCAATATCTACAGCAGCCTCTAAGGAAACTCTAAAAGGCATATGTTCAAAAACATTACAATTAAATAGAAATGGAATCCTAAAAATGTTCACTTAACTATAAGAAGGCAAGGAAAGAGAAACAGAGGAATGAGAAACAGAGGAAACACAGAAAAGAAATAATCACATGGCAGATGTAAGCTGTAACGTATCACTAATTACTTTAAATATACATTGTCTAAATACAATAATTAAAAGACAGAAATTGACAGAGTGAATTTTTTAAAAAGTCATGACCCAACTACATATATACACTGTCTACAAGAATTCACTTCCAATATAATTACATGGGTAGGTTGGAATTAAAAAGATGGGAAAAGATATATCATGCAAATGTTAATTTTTAAAAAGTAGTTATATTGATATCAGATAAAGTAGACTTCAGAACAAGGAAATTTTCTAGGGACATTGATGTACATGGTATAATGACCAAAAAATCAGTCCAATAAATCTGACCCCCATCATATGCCATCCCTAATGCCAAACAACACAGCCACTTTGAGCCTGTTTCTCCATTACTGAAATAGAGACAATAACATACCTTATATGATATTATGAAAATCAAATGCTTAATACAGGTTAGCACAGTGGAAAATGCTTAATAAATTACAGCTGTCATCATCACCTTAAATAATGTGTATCTCATCATCACCGTAATGTGTAATCAGTCAGGAAAGAAGGAATCACACCAGTTGTGTGTTTCTCTGTGTGTGTGTGTGTGTGTATGTGTGTGTGTGTGTTGGGGGAGGGTAAATATATATAACAAAATTTGCCATTTTAACCATTTGTAAGTGTACAGTTCCATGGCATTAAGCACATTCTCATCATTGTGCAACCAACATCACCATCCATTTCCACAACTCTTCCATCTTCCCAAACTGAGACTCTGTGTCTATTAAATTCACCTGTTATTTTAAGGGAGAGAATTTAACATAGATAATTTTTTAAACCAGGTATGGCGGACTGGAAAGACAAAAAGGGAACATGAGACACCGCAGAGGTGGGAGCTACAGACAGACACAGTGGCCACCCTAGGGCTAGGGGGACAGAGGAAAGTGGCTGGATTATGAGCATCTGCAGGAGGGATCCTGTGGAGCCGAGACCCAGACCCCTGAGAGGAGAAGTTAAGCAGCTGTACCAGTGTCTCTGGGGGGTGCTATGGGGGTCAGTAACAAATCCTGGGAAGTGGAACAAGCTGCCCCTGCCAGGGTGAGGCCCACCCATGCTGTGGTGCTAATGGGCAGGAAGCAGCCTGTCTCTTCTGCCTTCCCCTTTCATGCAGAAGTCTCCCTCTAGAGCCCCTTATTTGTGGAACCAAGCAGGAGCAGCTGGCAAAGGAGAAGCATGGACTTCCCAGCCCCAGCTCCAGGGTTGCTATGCAAAGAACAGTGTCCAGGGACCATTGTAACAAATTGCCACAAACTGAGGGGCTTACAATGACAGACATGTATCTTCTCCCAGTTCTGGAGGCCAGAGGTGTGGCAGAGCCATACTCCTTTCAAAGGCTCTAGGGGAGGAGGCTTCCTGCCTCTTCAAGCTCCTGGTGGCCCCAGTCATCCCTTGGCTTGTGGCCACATCACTCTAACCTCTGCACTGTCTTCTCGTGGCCTTCCCCTCTATGTGCCCCTCTGTGTGTCTCTTCCCTTTTTCCTTTAAGAACACCAGTCATATTTGGTGAGGGCCCATTCTAATTCATACAATTCAGCAATTGAGCTGAGAGACATGAGCTCAATAACCAACACAGGCATTGTTCTGACCATCAGGGAAGAGAGCCTACACCTGCCCACACAAGTCTCTTGGGCCTTTCAGGGCCTCAGTCTTCCCATCTGTAAAATGAGAGTTGGATTAGCAAACAGACGAAAATCAACTGTGTGCAAGGTTCCATGTCACATGTGCTGGATACGAGAGAACAAGACCTACTATCTGCTCGTGAGGTGCTCCAGGTGAACGGTGGCAACCCACATGAAGCAGGTGAGCTCTAGGGAGAGACCGGAATGCAGTGGAGACTTGTGCCTAGCATGTGGGCATCCCAGGATTAGTGAGTGAAAATCCTCAGTTATTTGACCCAGCGGGTGACAAGAGCCACCCAGCTGGGGTGTGCATGGGTGTGTCAGTTTATAGAACTGCCATGCCTGTCCCAAAGCTTTGTGATGGAATTCAGAGACCCCAGGCGGGGCACAGAACTCACACGTACACTGTGCGAAGTGGTTTTCAAAGCACGGGGCTGCGGCTTCTGTATTCATCTGACCTGGACTAATGTAAACTACAGATCACTAGAGCTATGGTTTATTTGTACAGTTTGGGCCATTTCTGTAAATGTTTGACCCATTTGGAAATCCAATCCAAAAGGAAAGCAAATGAGGGCTTTTATGTTCTGCAGTGGAATTCATAGTGGACAGTGGTGACATGTCGCCTGCTCCGCTTTATCGAACGCTGCATTCAAGAAGCAAAACTTTTAAAAGACCTGTTTTGTTTTGTTTTAAAACATCTCAAAACCTAGGAAGAAAAAAAATGCATGGATTTGTGAAGAATAAAGAGTTGTGAGACTAACCGCCCCCCATGGGCACTGCACCCCAACACCCCATAGGGCTCGGTAAATCTTAGATGGATGGAAGGCCCCAGAGACAGAGTCGGGGGCGTCCTGGGAGTCGAGTAAGGGGCACCCAGGAGAGCACGTCCCCTGAGGAGGCAGAAGCTCAGACTCTTCAAAACACAGATGCCTGGTCTGCAAGCCGTGCCTCACGCTTTGCTCTTGTCCATTGAATCATTCTACAAATCAGCCAGGGAGCTTGTTAAGGAAAAGAAACATGACTTTCAAATGAAATGACTAGTTGCCACCAATGTGTGCTTTTAAAAAATCAGTATAGATTTTTGTAAAGTGGGACTTGCTTCAGCTAATATAATCAAAAGGGGAGAGAGAGAAAGAGGGACAGGGAGAGAGGGCAGCGAGAGAGCACACAGTCGATATGCACGTGGCAGATCCCTGGCTTTTAAATTATTATTGTTATCACTGTTATTATAATTTGGTGGAATTGGAGATGCATTGCAAACAGAAGAAAATTATAAATGGGGGAAAATGAGCACATCAGCTAGTTCCTCACTTAAGAATTCAGGGTGATTTTCCAAGTCTTTAACCTCTGGTGTGCATGGCGTGGGCACTGGCCACTCAGGTCACTGCTGACCAGTAGGAGCCCCTGTTTATGATGCCACTTCTGCTCATGCCAGCTGGGTCACTGTCCTGCTTCACATTCTGTGTCATGGACAATGAGCAGCCGCACTGTCAGCTGTGAGCGTGGCCCGTGGTAGGGGCCTGCACAGGAGCCCTGAGAATCTCGACACCTTGTAGCCTGAGGCCATCCCCCAGTGGTTCTGATTTACTGAGCCCAGGAATCTGCCTCTTCACCAAAGCCTCAAACACTGCCTGGACTGTGGAGTCTGAGAGAACAGAGAGAGACCCTCCCCAGGAAGTTCTCTGCACTGGGCTGGGCATGCGCTTCTAGAAAATATCCATGGAATGACTCAAAACTTCTGAGAAGTGAATGTGAAGTTTGTGACTTGGTCAGGGGCCCATAGGAAGCAGTTGGACCACTCAAATTAGGAGAATTCCAGGAGTATCTGTTTACCAAGGGACCTAGTATGCTGGTGGGGATGGGTGTGCTACAGAAAGCTGGGGCTGGTAGCATTGGAGCTGTTACCACTCCTAGGCCCTAGGGGACAAGGGATGAGAGTTTAGCAGGACTCAGACCAAGAGAGAGTTGTGTAGCAGTAGCCACCATGAGAGAAGCAGTGGCCTTTGCTTGAGGGACATTCCAACCCAAGGTGATCTCATGGGAGGACCTCATGGGAAGGAGAGGAGTAAATACCCCAGATGCCCTGCCACCCTCTCCCCTCCCACGGTCCCCTGTGCTGTGGTTGGCTGAGCTCAGCCAGAAGCAGAGGGCAGGGGCCAAGGGCTTGCTGCATGGCAGGTTCACCGGGGCAGAGAGAGGGTGGAGGATGGAGGCTTACTCTGGAGACACAGCGGGAGGACATGGCCCATATTCCTTTCTAGATCCACCTTGTGGCTATCCCCTGCCATCCATCTCCCCTGCCACCAGACCGTCATTGTCTCAAGACTGGCTTATTGTCACGGCTTCCACACTGATCCCCCTGCCAACCTTGCTGTCTTCCCGTCTGCCTTCCAGAGAGGCTAAGGGACTAAGATTTCCAACGCCCATACCTGAGCCTGCCGCCAACCTGGTAAAGCCTCTCAAGGGTCCACTGCCTGCAGGACCAAGTCCCTGTGTCAAGCCTGGCTCATGGTGCTGTCTCCATCTCCCTGCTGCCCATCCCCCACCCTCCTGGCCACTAGTGAGGACACCATCCCGGGACAGGAATTCCCAGGGTCTCTGGCAGTCTCCCGCCTTTGCAGGCTTGCACACCTGCTCCCTTGGGCTGGACCCCCTTCCATGGTGTTGGAGGGACCTGGCACCTTTGTCAAGATTCTGCTGGGTATCAGCTCCTCCAGGAAGCTGCCCCTGACCTCTACATCAGGGCCCTTTTCTCTGGATGCCCACAGGATCCCAATCCCTCATGACCTTGATCTCAAATAAATGAAGTCTATGCAGTGGCCATGTGTTGACAAGCGGACATGCACATTCAAAGTAGGGAGAATGAGACTATGTCCAGTGAATAGCGACTGTAATTAGCTGAAGCAACAGGTCCGTGGACCATGACGTTATCATTATCACTGATAATCATCATTCATTCTTTGCCTACTAGGAGAAGGGTCTGGGGCCAAGGTGGCACCTTGCAGACGGCATCGGCCAGGCTCAGCTCTGCTCACTAAGAATTGTCAGCTGCCAATCAGTCACTTTGCAAGTTTCAGCAAATGCATTGTCCTTGGGCCATGTCCCCCCTCTCTGCACAATCCCAGTGCCTATAGCCCTGGGACACACAGTGGCCTTGGGTGCCTGCCACATGGCCCCATCAGCTAGGTGGTGGCTGGAGATGGGGGAGGGGAGCTGCTGAGTGTCCTCAGCCTCAGAATCTCTATCCCAGAACCCTGCCAGCAACGGGACACCCAGCTTGGGTTTGGACTGGGTCCTGATTTGGAACACAGTGAAGCCTCTATTCCGCTCGAGTTGTAAACCACCCCATTCGGGGGCATTCGCATTTCAGCTGGCTTTGCGGTCACATCCAAGCTGTTCAATTTCACCTAAATCAGCAGCACTCGGGGTGTCGATCTCAGCCCTGTGGGTTCGGTGACCATCAGTACCAATTACATGAAATGCCAGTTGCCACAGCAATTCTACCTTTGCACATGCCAACAGAAGAAAAAAATGTTCCTAAAGTTAATTGAAACCAAACCGAGACCACATGGCTCCTTTTGGGGGAACTGACCCCGGCCCTTCTCCTACCTCCATTTCCTCCTCATGGTGTTGAGGCCGATACCACCCCGTGCACAGTTTGACTTTTGCACAATTCACCTTTGTTGGGATCTAGGTTTCATTTCTCCGAGTTGAACCAACAGTCCATGTGGATATTAACATTTAATGGTCCGACTGGATCATTTGTCTGCTGGACTAAATGTCTCTGTTGTTGGAATTTTCGCCTTTGCAGAGAAACATGTAAGTTCTAGGATTATGAAATATCAAATTATATTAGCAGGTATAGAGAGAAAAGGGAAGGCAGACTGACATAGTCAGGGGATATTGAGTTATTTCCAAGAGCCACTGATTTCTGCAGCCCGTTGGTACTTCCTTGCATGCTGGTGGGGATGAAATTGATTGTGGATTAATAAGCCAGAAGTTTCTCTGGCAAGACTTTGAGGCTGGCCCATTCTCTGGTGTCTTTGATGTTCTATTGAGCAAAGGCTTGGTTAACAAGAAACGAGAATTAATCCTTAAAAGCATAGCATTTATTATGGAAATGTCTGTGGCAGTTGATAGAGTTTTATCTTACCATTCTGGGCTGCAGTATTTTTTTTTTCAGGTTTTTTTTAAATTACTAATTTATTTTTAATAATAGCTTCATTGACATATAAATTCAGATACCATACAAGTCCTTCAATTAAAGTGTAAAAGTCAATGAGTTTTGGTATATTACATTATTAACTTTTTAAAATTGTGATAAATATACATATAACATAAAATTTACAATTTTCACCATTTTTAAGTGTACAGTTCAGTGGCATTAATTACATTCATAATGTTGTGCAACCATCACCAATATCTCCAAAACTTTTACCTCACCCCAAAAAGATACCATTTCTCTATCATTTAGCCTGCCCACAAATTGTGCTAATATATAGATGAAAAGTCAGAAAATACCAAGTTTCCTAAAAGTGTTAACTCTAAAGTGCAAACCTCACTCATTGGTTACTAGAAGGTACTAGAAGTTTCTGGTTCTTGAACCTGAGCTCCACGGAGGAAGGGAATTCAGCTTGATGTCTAGAACAGCGTTTGGCATGTGTAGGTGCATGGCCCATATTAGTGTGATTTGTTGTTGGAAATATAATCAGGTTGCTGTATTGGAATAACCATGGTCAGGTGTGGAGGATACCCGCTTCTTCCTGCAGGACTCTGGCTGCAGAAAAGCCTGGGGTTGGGTTGTCAGCCAAGGGGTCAGCTGGCTCCAGTGTGTCCTGGTAGCTCTCAGGGCTCAGAACCAGCCACCATTACCTACTTTCACCATCCCACGCAGCAGCCGGAGTGGCTTACACCTGCCGTCACACACCCTGTTCTTCTAAGACTTCTGAAATAAGTAGAATGAACAGCCCCTTTTACAGATGAACTGACTGAGGCCCAGGAAGGCTCAGGGTGCTCCCTAACCATGCAGTTGGGTGAGACGAAAACGTGGAAGCCCATGCCCGCCCAGTCACCCTGGGAGCCCAGGAGGAGCCTGAGTTTCCTCCTTGGATCCATTATCGAGGTTAGCAATAATCAGCCAAACATCACGGAGTCCTCACCTATGAAATGATTTTGAATCAGCATGTGTTTTCGGATGGTATGGTGGTTTTAAAACATGACCTTCCCCCCATCAAGAGGTGGATTCTGGTCTCCTTCCCTGTGGGCACTGGCTTTCTTAGTGATGTGGCCCAACAGGTAGAAGGCTGTGGTCTCCAGGAGCCTAGAGGTGACACAGCTCCTGACAAACCCTCTCTGTCCTGGGTGCTCATCCTCAGAACCAGCCAGCATGTGCAGGAAGCAGGCCACACAGAGAGGCCAGCAGCCCCAACTAAGGTCCCAGGGGCAGACAACCTCATGGGCGCACAGCCCCACAGGGACCCCAGCCCCAGCCTTTGAGCCGGCCTGAGAAGTGGCTCACCAAGGTTTTGGATTCATAAGGAAACATCCGTGTTTGTAGCCAGCAAGCTTTGGCGGGGCTCCTTCCCCAAACAATAGATGTCAGGAACGGGTAACATTGTCTCTCGTGACACTCGAGTTCCAGGCTCTTCTAGATGCCCTCTTAACTTGTTGTAAAACCCTGTCTACCAGTCTTCCGTCCAGCTCCCCCTCATTCTAGTACTTTATGTATTTAAAGAAGAAAAGTTAATCACCATTTGCCATGCACAGGGCAGTTTTACTTTTGATACATTAAATGGGGATAATAATATGCTGTTTCTGGTAGGAAAGTCAGAATGTTTAACAAAAGTGTCCAGTTTTCACCATACCCTCTGATACCACCCCGGTGGCCCCGTGACCCCCACCTCCTGCTGAGATCCCCTTTCCTTGGGAGTGGGTGGGGCTCGCAGCTGCCTCTCGCCTGTGGCGTGTGGCAGTGGGGACAGATGAACTTGATGACACGTGCAGGGCTACCTGCTGCTGTTGCCAGGTTGTGGCACTCTTCCGGCTGGGGTCCTCTCACTCCCGCTGGCTGTGAAAAGACAAGTGGCCACACTGGGGAGCCCCCAGTGGCAGGGAACTATGCTTGGCCTTTAACTGCTGACAGCTCACCAAACAATCAAAAATCAAAACCAGAAAACCTGCAGCCTTCAGTCCTATGGCCCGAAGGAGCCAACTTCTGCCAAAACCCTGAGCGAGCAGGAATTGGATCCTTCCCCAGTCGAGCATCCAAAGGAGACCCCAGCCCTAGCCACTGCTCTGCTCAAAGCCTTGCAGAGGACCCAGCTAAGCTGTGCCTGGACTCCTGACCACAGAAACTGTGAGAGCGTTAGTGAGCGTTGTTGTAAGCTTCTGAGTTTGTGGGAATTTGTCCTGCAGTACACACCACCTTAATCCACATTGTGCCTGGCCACTGGACATACCCCTTCTAGAGTCTCCCAGCTTCCACCCACCTCTGATCCCTGAGCCTGTTCTCCACCTGTCAGCTGGGGAGACCCCTTGAAGATACAGGTCATGTCCCTGGACCACAAGCCCCTCCCCCATCTACTCTGCCCGCCCCTCCCACGTGTCTCCCACTCCTCTTCCTCCCTCACCCAACTCCAGCCACGCCGGCCTCTGTCCACTCCCCAAGCATACCAAGCTCACTTCCACTTTGCACTGACCACACCCTCTTCCTAGAATGTTCTTCCCCCAAGTCTCCACCCAGCCAGCTTCTCCTCAGCTAGAATGGTCCCTCCTCTGAGAGGACTGCCCTGCCCACCTCCTCCCCACCCACATCTCCCTCTTTGGTTTTCATCTCAGCTATGACCACAACCTGACATTTCCTTGTTCATTTATTTATTTCCTGTTCCCCAGCCCAGTTAGACTGAGCTTTGTGAGTTAGGGACTTTGTCCTGCTTGCCACTGTATTCCTGATGCTCAGGACACTCTAACACGGGGCAGCTGCTCAACTAATACTTGAGGACTGTTCCGAAGTCCCCCAGTGTCAAGAGAGATGTGGAGTCCCACCTCCTGGTGTGGCCAGCTGCCTCCCTCCCTGTCCCGTGGGGAGTGCAACCCCTCTGGCTGGCACTTGGGGCATTTATATTTTAACAAATAAACAGGTCAATTGTCTGCCTGCTTGGGGAGTTTCAGCTCTCCAGGAGCTGGGCAAAGGAGTGATTTATTTTGCCGCTGGGCTGCAAACCTCTCACTAGAGGGTGCCTCTGAAACCTCTGGGCAGCAGCTCCGCTGCAGGAAAGGGGCCATTCATAAGTCTGCGGCTCCAGCAGTGACAAGATAATTGTCACCAGCTCGTGACTCGGCTCCTCCTGTTTTCTTCCAGCCTGGCTGCCTGGAGCCTTGGGGGGGATGGAGACTCATATCTTATAGGGCTGGTGCCAGCAACTGGGCAGAGAGCCATCTGCCCAACAGGGGAATTAGAGCGTCCTTGAAAAGGATTCTCAGCTCAGTGGGTTATTCAGTGGGGCATCCAGGTCCAGGTGGGCAGAACCTCCTCACACTGCAAGGCACATCCCCTGTAGGATAGTGAAACTTTTACAGTCATCAAGACCCCAAACACCACAGGAACACCAGACATCCTCCTGCTGTCCACGGCCTGCCTGCCAGGGAGAGGCACTGGAGAAGGCTTGGCTCTGTGGTGCTCACACTGTAAGACAGAAGTCCTCTTGCTAAGTACTCTGAGCATGAGGCTCCCGGGAACCCAGGGTTCCATGGGGGCCAGGGGAGGTGGGAAAGCCACTTACTAAGGTACACCGTTCTGCAGGGGGTCCACTGGCATTTGAATAACACCTGGGTGAAACTTACAGTAGTCACTTCAGCTGGAGGAGGGGTTCAGCCTGCAGATCCCCTGCTCTGAAGTGCATCACACACCATCATCACATTGCAGGGTAAGAAACTTACACATCTGTCCCTCCCTTCTAGAAGCAGGGGCCACATCCGGTAATAGTAATGATAATGACAGAAACAAAACATGATGTTTGTGCATTTTCCTTCTGTAGTTAGTTCTCACAGCATCTCCCGTCCAGACACATACAGGTACCCCACAATCAATATGCCAAGGCAGTCCCCTCAATGCCCAGCTCAGGGGATCAGTGGGCCCAGCCCTCACCTCAGGGGGCTTGGAGTCTCGAGAGGGAGATGGGCATGGGGTCAAATAATCATGCGCAAATGAGATCCCAACCCATAGAAAGTGGGAAGACGGAAAAGGCCAGCTTGCTGGATATGATTTTAAACCTCATTTTGCAGATGAGAAATCTGAGGCCCAGAGAGGTGAGCTTGGACAGTGGGACAGCAGACAAGAAGGCAGGCAGGAACCCTCAGTACACAGCTTCCTAATCTGAGCCCTCCCCCTCCACCCCAGGGAGGGGACCTACTAGGGGCTCATAAAGGACAGTGGGATGCTGAGCCCCAAACCACCATCCAGATTGAAACTCACATGGATTTAAAGGATTTATCTTCCCCATGAGATTCCACCCACGGAGTCTAACTGCTGATGCATCGGGCATTACGGTGTGTCGATTAAATGAATGCAAATGGTCATTGGGGAAGGTGACAGGGCTCCAGCCACATGACATGCACACCAGGTTGTGAACTGCTGAGAAGGTGAACCCTCATGTATATGGCAGCGTTGGGTCTGTTGCTCAAGATGCCTCGTCGTGGGCTGACAGAGATAGGTCAGCCAAGGAAGCGGCGAGAGCTGCATGGAGCCATTCCCAGGCATGCCGCTGGGCATCCTGCCCCTCTGCCAGCACTTCTCTCTCCTGCACACACGTGTGCAAACAGCTGATCTCACCAACACGGGTTTCCTTCCATTCAGGGGCTGATGGCAGGGGTGATTGGAGATGGCCCCAAATCATACGGGACCCCCTGGAGTGATTTGCTGTCCATGCAAGAGGCAGGGCAGTGTGTGAGAGAGCACATGCGTGCGCGTGTGAGTGTGTGTGAGTGTGAGTGTCCAAGTGTATGAGAATGCATGTGAGTATGAGCATGTGCATGTATCTGAATGTGCACGAGCGTGTGCATGACGGAAGACTCTAAATACAGATTTGCTCCACGCCCTCCTGTGCCCTGGGACTTCTCCCTTCTGGACACGCCATCAGTTAGCCAAGGAATTTCTGAAATACCAAGAACAATATCAGGACACTTCCAGAAGGAAGCTCCTTCCTGTCAGAGGGAAGAAAACAACTCCCCCAGCAAGCATTGGGAGGGATCTGGCCACAGAAATGACGGTCCAGTCCTCACCAGCTCCCAGCTACTCTGGGAGAAGGACAGACCTGTCCCCTGAGTGGCCTGTGAAGATGATGACATCGGCTTCCTTTTACATTAAGAGAGGTCATAAAACTCTCATTTAAGTATCCTACAAAATGCTTTTTCTCTTTTCTATTTTTTTTTCTCATCTCCACAAAAATCTCCAGAGAGTGGGCTGAGAGAGGGAATTATCCCTAGATTATGATGCAGAATTTAAAGCTCAGTGAAGTAAAGTGACTTGTCCAATGTGACAGTTAGTGGATATGACAGAGTTGGGGTGAGACCCTACGGATTTGCATTCCATGTGGCAGCTCCCCTGAGATGCAGCAGTGGGTATGAAACTGTATTTTCTGTTCAAAGTATTAGGTGCACATCAGTGGGCTAAGTCGCTCTGAAAAACTAAATTCCTCTCCCTCTGCCTTTTAGTTCCTCTTAATTTTTTTTTAATACAACCTGTTGCTATTTTTACCAGTTGCTTGATTTTTTCTCCTTCTTCCAGTGTTCATTCCAAATATTTATGTACCCATTTGAAAAAAGGTGTAAGTTGGGGAAATGTGTTGGGGTGAATGTTCACTGCCTGCACCTTGAGACTTCATCCCATTGGGACCGTGTGGAAGAAGTCTTTCAGCTCAGACATTCACACAGTTTGTCTATTGTCCCCAGGACTGCGATGTGCTGGGCTGGGTCTTCCCTATGGCTTCGGAGGGTTGAGGTCTCAGAGACGCAGCTGCATGGGAAAGGCAGTTGGTGATTTATTTATTGTCATCCTTGGGGTTTTACTGGGGTCTCCATAAAATCTGCTTGTTGAGTCAGAAAGGTTTATGGTCTGGGTTGTGTTTTGGGGATTTTAGATTCTGCGTGTTTGATTTGTCATTTTGAGAAAAGCCACAAGTTTTGTTTTGTTTTGTTTTGCTTTAAACAAAGGAATTTCAGGATTTGTGGGGAAGCTGAAGAGAACCCGACATCCTGCAAAGGGGAAGAAAACATTTTCTGGAGCATTTTCAAGGAAATAGAAGCTACAAAGATTTGGAACAATTCACCTGGTATTTTTTCAACATTTAATTCTAAAGTTTTTAAATCTCTCTCTCTTCTCTCTCTCTCTCTCTCTCTCTCACACACACACTCCATTAAATAGCTGAATGAGATAAAAAAGAAAGCTTCAAGCAAAAAGCTATCTCCACAGTTTCCAAAGACTTCATAGCTCTCATACTTAGACAAGATTAAAACTTGTTTGCCAAGGTGAAAAGAGAGTGTCCACATTTAGGCAGAACGTCAGATATCTCTTATAAAAGCATGTCTCGTTTGTTCCATAGAAAATGTAAATTTTAAAACTAGCTAAAACATTTTCACCTCCATGCCCAATTTCTCTTAAAAAATTAAGAAAGAAATCAAGGGCACATTTTCTCCATAAACACCACACAACCATCAGTTTCTCTCAAGCACACATTTGTTTTGTGCGTACAAACGTAAGCAGCATTTTAATGTTGCAGAAAGTGGTTTGCTCTCTTTGTCTACTCTGCTAAAAATTCTGAAGTTAGCTAGGAGCAAGGTAGAAAAGCCCACCTTGCCTCTTTCGATCCTTTTAAAAATATTCCCTCTGCATGAATTTTGCTTTTAATGTCTTGAATTATTTTAATGTAAATAGCAATAAGAAATATTTCATCTATTTATATATTTGTATGTAGAAAATGTGCAAAGTCATTTCAGGCAGGTACCAAGTTCCTGCAGCAGGTCATACTGGTAGTAATATGCATTGCGAGGTTTACTGTGAAGACAGACATAGCACAAATCAACCTGTGTTAAAAGAATTTTCACAGTAGCTCAAACTTACACATAGCACAAACCAAAATGAGCTGAAAGAATTCTCATAACAGCTCAAATCTACTAGCTAATTTTAATAGGGTTCATATATCCTCATTTAGAGTCTTATGAATAAAACATCCTTCATTGTTGCAATGGGGAATTGGATCATTCAATAAAAACATACAAAATATGCAGCTCTTTCCTCCCGTCGTTTGAAAAGGTTGACAAAATGGGAGGGAGCCATCAATTGATCACCGAAAACACTTTCACTCTCCCACAAAACAGCAAAAATAAAATTTCAAACACCCCCCACCCACCACCCAGAAGAGATTGCAGCAGGCTGTCTTCCGGAGGACAGCTGCTCCTGAAACTGGGGACTGATTAACTGTCCCAAAGCGCATCCACTTAACTCCAGAGCAAGCGCTGGAAAGGAAACGCGCCCTCTGCAGACTGTCCCCCCTGTGAGAAGGGAGGTGAGGGCTGGCCGTGCACCGGGCAGGCAACGAGTTCCTCCACCTCAGGTGCGTCCAGCACATTCAATGAAAAGAAAGAATAGTCAGTGAACTGTTCAGATGTCTCGACATCAGGATTTTAAAAATCCACTCCAGGCAGAAAGTATGTCCTGTGATTGACTTAATTTTTATGCTTTAATCGGGATTTCCGGTGTCATAGACGCGATCCAAAATATGACTACATTTTGTCAAGAGATACTTACAGTTTTTAGCGTCCTCATCCGATATCTCACTAGTCCTCCATCCCACAAGCTGAGAAGTGGGGCAGGTTAAGGGAGCTGGGGGTTTGCTCTGGCCCCCCATGGACAAAACCGAGCTGGGATGTGCCTCCAGGCCTTCTGACTCCCAGGCTGGGCTGTGTCCCCCCCCCCCCCCCCCCCCCC